>NC_059459.1:43012735-43015235 GCF_905237065.1 Salmo salar
AGACAGACAGACAGACAGATAGAGGGTCTTGTCAGTAGACAGACAGACAGATAGAGGGTCTTGTCAGTAGACAGACAGACAGATAGAGGTTCTTGTCAGTAGACAGACAGACAGACAGACAGACAGACAGACAGAGGGTCTGTCAGTAGACAGACAGACAGACAGACAGACAGACAGACAGACAGACAGATAGAGGGTCTTGTCAGTAGACAGACAGACAGACAGACAGACAGACAGACAGACAGACACAGACAGACAGAGGGTCTGTCAGTAGACAGACAGACAGACAGACAGACAGAGGGTCTGTCAGTAGACAGACAGACAGACAGACAGACAGACAGACAGACAGACAGACAGACAGACAGACAGACAGATAGAGGGTCTTGTCAGTAGACAGACAGACAGATAGAGGGTCTTGTCAGTAGACAGACAGACAGACAGACAGACAGACAGACAGACAGACAGACAGACAGACAGACAGACAGACAGACAGACAGACAGACAGAGGGTCTGTCAGTAGACAGACAGACAGAGGGTCTTGTCAGTAGACAGACAGACAGACAGACAGACAGACAGACAGACAGACAGACAGACAGACAGACAGACAGACAGACAGACAGAGGGTCTTGACAGACAGACAGACAGACAGACAGACAGACAGAGGGTCTTGTCAGTAGACAGACAGACAGACAGACAGACAGACGGTCTTGTCAGTAGAGAGACAGACAGACAGACAGACAGACAGACAGACAGACAGACAGACAGACAGACAGACAGACAGACAGACAGACAGAGGGTCTTGACAGACAGACAGACAGACAGACAGATAGAGGGTCTTGTCAGTAGACAGACAGACAGATAGAGGGTCTTGTCAGTAGACAGACAGACAGATAGAGGTTCTTGTCAGTAGACAGACAGACAGACAGACAGACAGACAGACAGAGGGTCTGTCAGTAGACAGACAGACAGACAGACAGACAGACAGACAGACAGACAGATAGAGGGTCTTGTCAGTAGACAGACAGACAGACAGACAGACAGACAGACAGACAGACAGACACAGACAGACAGAGGGTCTGTCAGTAGACAGACAGACAGACAGACAGACAGAGGGTCTGTCAGTAGACAGACAGACAGACAGACAGACAGACAGACAGACAGACAGACAGATAGAGGGTCTTGTCAGTAGACAGACAGACAGATAGAGGGTCTTGTCAGTAGACAGACAGACAGACAGACAGACAGACAGACAGACAGACAGACAGACAGACAGACAGACAGACAGACAGACAGACAGAGGGTCTGTCAGTAGACAGACAGACAGAGGGTCTTGTCAGTAGACAGACAGACAGACAGACAGACAGACAGACAGACAGACAGACAGACAGACAGACAGACAGACAGAGGGTCTTGACAGACAGACAGACAGACAGACAGACAGACAGACAGACAGAGGGTCTTGTCAGTAGACAGACAGACAGACAGAGGGTCTGTCAGTAGACAGACAGACAGACAGACAGACAGACAGACAGACAGACAGACAGACAGAGGGTCTTGACAGACAGACAGACAGACAGACAGACAGACAGACAGACAGACAGACAGACAGAGGGTCTTGACAGACAGACAGACAGAGGGTCTTGTCAGTAGACAGACAGACAGACAGACAGACAGACAGAGGGTCTTGACAGACAGACAGACAGACAGACAGACAGACAGACAGACAGACACAGACAGACAGACAGAGGGTCTTGTCAGTAGACTGACAGACACAGACAGACAGACAGACAGACAGACAGACAGACAGACAGACAGATAGACAGACAGACAGACAGAGGGTCTGTCAGTAGACAGACAGACAGACAGACAGAGGGTCTGTCAGTAGACAGACAGACAGACAGACAGACAGACAGAGGGTCTTGACAGACAGACAGACAGACAGACAGACAGACAGACAGACAGAGGGTCTTGTCAGTAGACAGACAGACAGACAGACAGACAGACAGACAGACAGACAGACAGACAGAGGGTCTTGTCAGTAGACAGACAGACAGACAGACAGACAGACAGACAGACAGACAGACAGACAGACAGACAGACAGACAGACAGACAGACAGACAGACAGACAGACAGACAGACAGACAGAGGGTCTTGACAGACAGACAGACAGACAGACAGAGGGTCTTGTCAGTAGACAGACAGACAGACAGACAGAGGGTCTTGTCAGTAGAGAGACAGACAGACAGACAGACAGACAGACAGACAGACAGACAGACAGACAGACAGACAGACAGACAGACAGAGGGTCTTGACAGACAGACAGACAGACAGACAGACAGACAGACAGACAGACAGACAGACAGACAGACAGACAGACAGACAGACAGACAGACAGACAGAGGGTCTTGTCAGTAGACAGACAGACAGACAGACAGACAGACAGACAGACAGACAGACAGACAGACAGACAGACAGACAGACAGACAGACAGAGGGTCTT
>NC_059459.1:43032735-43037735 GCF_905237065.1 Salmo salar
AGGGTCTTGTCAGTAGACAGACAGACAGACAGACAGACAGACAGACAGACAGACAGACAGACAGACAGAGGGTCTTGTCAGTAGACAGACAGACAGACAGACAGACAGACAGACAGACAGACAGACAGACAGACAGACAGACAGACAGACAGACAGACAGACAGAGGGTCTTGACAGACAGACAGACAGACAGACAGACAGACAGACAGACAGACAGACAGACAGACAGACAGACAGAGGGTCTTGACAGACAGACAGACAGACAGACAGAGGGTCTTGTCAGTAGACAGACAGACAGACAGACAGACAGACAGACAGACAGACAGAGGGTCTTGTCAGTAGACAGACAGACAGACAGACAGACAGACAGACAGACAGACAGACAGACAGACAGACAGACAGACAGACAGACAGACAGAGGGTCTTGACAGACAGACAGACAGACAGACAGAGGGTCTTGTCAGTAGACAGACAGACAGACAGACAGAGGGTCTTGTCAGTAGAGAGACAGACAGACAGTTAGACAGACAGACAGACAGACAGACAGACAGACAGACAGAGGGTCTTGACAGACAGACAGACAGACAGACAGACAGACAGATAGAGGGTCTTGTCAGTAGACAGACAGACAGATAGAGGGTCTTGTCAGTAGACAGACAGACAGATAGAGGTTCTTGTCAGTAGACAGACAGACAGACAGACAGACAGACAGACAGACAGACAGACAGACAGAGGGTCTGTCAGTAGACAGACAGACAGACAGACAGACAGACAGACAGACAGACAGACAGACAGACAGACAGACAGACAGACAGACAGACAGATAGAGGGTCTTGTCAGTAGACAGACAGACAGATAGAGGGTCTTGTCAGTAGACAGACAGACAGACAGACAGACAGACAGACAGACAGACAGACAGACAGACAGACAGACAGACACAGACAGACAGACAGAGGGTCTGTCAGTAGACAGACAGACAGACAGACAGACAGACAGACAGACAGAGGGTCTGTCAGTAGACAGACAGACAGACAGAGGGTCTTGTCAGTAGACAGACAGACAGACAGACAGACAGACAGACAGACAGACAGACAGACAGACAGACAGACAGAGGGTCTTGACAGACAGAGGGTCTTGACAGACAGACAGACAGACAGACAGACAGACAGACAGACAGACAGACAGACAGACAGACAGATAGAGGGTCTTGTCAGTAGACAGACAGACAGATAGAGGGTCTTGTCAGTAGACGGACAGACAGACAGACAGACAGACAGACAGACAGACAGACAGACAGACAGACAGACAGACAGACAGACAGACAGACAGACAGAGGGTCTGTCAGTAGACAGACAGACAGACAGAGGGTCTGTCAGTAGACAGACAGACAGACAGACAGACAGACAGACAGACAGACAGACAGACAGACAGACAGACAGACAGACAGACAGACAGACAGATAGAGGGTCTTGTCAGTAGACAGACAGACAGATAGAGGGTCTTGTCAGTAGACGGACAGACAGACAGACAGACAGACAGACAGACAGACAGACAGAGGGTCTGTCAGTAGACAGACAGACAGACAGACAGACAGACAGACAGACAGACAGACAGACAGAGGGTCTGTCAGTAGACAGACAGACAGACAGACAGACAGACAGACAGACAGACAGACAGACAGACAGACAGAGGGTCTTGACAGACAGACAGACAGACAGACAGACAGACAGACAGACAGACAGACAGACAGAGGGTCTTGACAGACAGACAGACAGACAGACAGACAGACAGACAGACAGACAGACAGACAGACAGACAGACAGACAGACAGACAGACAGACAGAGGGTCTTGACAGACAGACAGACAGACAGACAGAGGGTCTTGTCAGTAGACAGACAGACAGACAGACAGACAGAGGGTCTTGTCAGTAGACAGACAGACAGACAGACAGACAGACAGACAGACAGACAGACAGACAGACAGACAGACAGACAGACAGAGGGTCTTGACAGACAGACAGACAGACAGACAGAGGGTCTTGTCAGTAGACAGACAGACAGACAGACAGAGGGTCTTGTCAGTAGAGAGACAGACAGACAGTTAGACAGACAGACAGACAGACAGACAGACAGACAGACAGACAGACAGACAGAGGGTCTTGACAGACAGACAGACAGACAGACAGACAGACAGACAGACAGACAGATAGAGGGTCTTGTCAGTAGACAGACAGACAGATAGAGGGTCTTGTCAGTAGACAGACAGACAGATAGAGGTTCTTGTCAGTAGACAGACAGACAGACAGACAGACAGACAGACAGACAGAGGGTCTGTCAGTAGACAGACAGACAGACAGACAGACAGACAGACAGACAGACAGACAGACAGACAGACAGACAGACAGACAGACAGACAGACAGACAGATAGAGGGTCTTGTCAGTAGACAGACAGACAGATAGAGGGTCTTGTCAGTAGACAGACAGACAGACAGACAGACAGACAGACAGACAGACAGACACAGACAGACAGACAGAGGGTCTGTCAGTAGACAGACAGACAGACAGACAGACAGACAGACAGACAGACAGACAGACAGACAGACAGAGGGTCTGTCAGTAGACAGACAGACAGACAGAGGGTCTTGTCAGTAGACAGACAGACAGACAGACAGACAGACAGACAGACAGACAGACAGACAGACAGACAGACAGACAGACAGACAGACAGACAGACAGACAGAGGTCCAGACAGACAGACAGACAGACAGACAGACAGACAGACAGACAGACAGACAGACAGACAGACAGACAGACAGATAGAGGGTCTTGTCAGTAGACAGACAGACAGATAGAGGGTCTTGTCAGTAGACGGACAGACAGACAGACAGACAGACAGACAGACAGACAGACAGAGGGTCTGTCAGTAGACAGACAGACAGACAGAGGGTCTGTCAGTAGACAGACAGACAGACAGACAGACAGACAGACAGACAGACAGACAGATAGAGGGTCTTGTCAGTAGACAGACAGACAGATAGAGGGTCTTGTCAGTAGACGGACAGACAGACAGACAGACAGACAGACAGACAGACAGACAGACAGAGGGTCTGTCAGTAGACAGACAGACAGACAGACAGACAGACAGACAGACAGACAGACAGACAGACAGACAGACAGACAGACAGAGGGTCTGTCAGTAGACAGACAGACAGACAGACAGACAGACAGACAGACAGACAGACAGACAGAGGGTCTTGACAGACAGACAGACAGACAGACAGACAGACAGACAGACAGACAGACAGACAGACAGACAGACAGACAGACAGACAGACAGACAGACAGAGGGTCTTGTCAGTAGACATACAGACAGACAGAGGGTCTTGTCAGTAGACAGACAGACAGACAGACAGACAGACAGACAGACAGACAGACAGACAGACAGAGGGTCTTGTCAGTAGACAGACAGACAGACAGACAGACAGACAGACAGACAGACAGACAGACAGACAGACAGACAGACAGACAGACAGACAGACAGACAGACAGAGGGTCTTGACAGACAGACAGACAGACAGACAGAGGGTCTTGTCAGTAGACAGACAGACAGACAGACAGACAGAGGGTCTTGTCAGTAGAGAGACAGACAGACAGACAGACAGACAGACAGAGGGTCTTGACAGACAGACAGACAGACAGACAGACAGACAGACAGACAGACAGACAGACAGACAGACAGACAGACAGACAGATAGAGGGTCTTGTCAGTAGACAGACAGATAGAGGGTCTTGTCAGTAGACGGACAGACAGACAGACAGACAGACAGACAGACAGACAGACAGACAGACAGACAGACAGACAGACAGAGGGTCTGTCAGTAGACAGACAGACAGACAGAGGGTCTGTCAGTAGACAGACAGACAGACAGACAGACAGACAGACAGACAGACAGACAGACAGACAGAGGGTCTTGACAGACAGACAGACAGACAGACAGACAGACAGACAGACAGACAGACAGACAGACAGAGGGTCTTGTCAGTAGACATACAGACAGACAGAGGGTCTTGTCAGTAGACAGACAGACAGACAGACAGACAGACAGACAGACAGACAGACAGACAGACAGACAGACAGACAGACAGACAGAGGGTCTTGTCAGTAGACAGACAGACAGACAGACAGACAGACAGACAGACAGACAGACAGACAGACAGACAGACAGACAGACAGACAGACAGACAGACAGAGGGTCTTGACAGACAGACAGACAGACAGAGGGTCTTGTCAGTAGACAGACAGACAGACAGACAGACAGAGGGTCTTGTCAGTAGAGAGACAGACAGACAGACAGACAGACAGAGGGTCTTGACAGACAGACAGACAGACAGACAGACAGACAGACAGACAGACAGACAGACAGACAGACAGACAGATAGAGGGTCTTGTCAGTAGACAGACAGACAGATAGAGGATCTTGTCAGTAGACAGACAGACAGACAGACAGACAGACAGACAGACAGACAGACAGACAGACAGACAGACAGACAGACAGACAGACAGACAGACAGAGGGTCTGTCAGTAGACTGACAGACACAGACAGACAGACAGACAGACAGACAGACAGACAGACAGACAGACAGACAGACAGACAGACAGACAGACAGACAGATAGAGGGTCTTGTCAGTAGACAGACAGACAGATAGAGGGTCTTGTCAGTAGACAGACAGACAGATAGAGGTTCTTGTCAGTAGACAGACAGACAGACAGACAGACAGACAGACAGACAGACAGACAGACAGACAGACAGACAGACAGACAGACAGAGGGTCTGTCAGTAGACAGACAGACAGACAGACAGACAGACAGACAGACAGACAGACAGACAGACAGACAGACAGACAGATAGAGGGTCTTGTCAGTAGACAGACAGACAGATAGAGGGTCTTGTCAGTAGACAGACAGACAGACAGACAGACAGACAGACAGACAGACA
>NC_059459.1:43040235-43162735 GCF_905237065.1 Salmo salar
CAGACAGACAGACAGACAGACAGACAGACAGACAGAGGGTCTTGACAGACAGACAGACAGACAGACAGACAGACAGACAGACAGAGGGTCTTGTCAGTAGACAGACAGACAGACAGAGGGTCTTGTCAGTAGACAGACAGACAGACAGAGGGTCTGTCAGTAGACAGACAGACAGACAGACAGACAGACAGACAGACAGACAGACAGACAGACAGACAGACAGAGGGTCTTGACAGACAGACAGACAGACAGACAGACAGACAGACAGACAGACAGACAGACAGACAGACAGACAGACAGACAGACAGACAGACAGACAGACAGACAGAGGGTCTTGTCAGTAGAGAGACAGACAGACCGACAGACAGACAGACAGACAGACAGAGGGTCTTGTCAGTGGACAGACAGACAGAGGGTCTTGTCAGTGGACAGACAGACAGAGGGTCTTGTCAGTGGACAGACAGACAGACAGACAGAGGGTCTTGTCAGCAGACAGACAGACAGACAGACAGACAGACAGACAGACAGACAGACAGACAGACAGACAGACAGACAGACAGACAGACAGAGGGTCTTGTCAGCAGACAGACAGACAGACAGACAGACAGACAGACAGACAGACAGACAGACAGACAGACAGACAGACAGACAGACAGACAGACAGACAGACAGACAGACAGACGGTCTTGTCAGTAGACAGACAGACAGAGGGTCTTGTCAGTAGACAGACAGACAGAGGGTCTTGTCAGTGGACAGACAGTCTCTCCAGATGGTCAGTGGACTGACAGTCTCCCCAGATGGTCAGTGCGGTAGATCAGTGGCTCTGAGACTGACCACTGCAATGGCGATGGCACAGGAAGAAAACACTAACTGCAGCGTGTGATTTGTTTGGCGTGCTGGCCACTGGCGAGGTGGTAAAGTCCTCCTGTTGATTGTGTGGTGTGGCTTGATAAGGCTGCCATGGTGTTTGTGAGAGGAGAAAAACACAGTAACACACACACACACACACACACACACACACACACACACACACACACACACACACACACCTCACCCAGAGAGCAGCTGCACTTGGCAAAGGGAATATTTCAATCCATTTCTAGTATGTCTAGTTCCTCTCCTCCCTGACAGAATGACATTTAGTTCCTCTGTAATGTCTGCTGCTGTCTGAGACAGTGTTGTTCTGTCTGTCTCTGTAATGTCTGAGACAGTGTTGTTCTGTCTGTCTCTGTAATGTCTGAGACGGTGTTGTTCTGTCTGTCTCTGTAATGTCTGAGACAGTGTTGTTCTGTCTGTCTCTGTAATGTCTGAGACAGTGTTGTTCTGTCTGTCTCTGTAATGTCTGAGACGGTGTTGTTCTGTCTGTCTCTGTAATGTCTGAGACGGTGTTGTTCTGTCTGTCTCTGTAATGTCTGAGACGGTGTTGTTCTGTCCGTCTCTGTAATGTCTGAGACAGTGTTGTTCTGTCTGTCTCTGTAATGTCTGAGACAGTGTTGTTCTGTCTGTCTCTGTAATGTCTGAGACAGTGTTGTTCTGTCTGTCTCTGTAATGTCTGAGACAGTGTTGTTCTGTCTGTCTCTGTAATGTCTGAGACAGTGTTGTTCTGTCTGTCTCTGTAATGTCTGAGACAGTGTTGTTCTGTCTGTCTCTGTAATGTCTGAGACGGTGTTGTTCTGTCTGTCTCTGTAATGTCTGAGACGGTGTTGTTCTGTCCGTCTCTGTAATGTCTGAGACAGTGTTGTTCTGTCTGTCTCTGTAATGTCTGAGACAGTGTTGTTCTGTCTCTCTGTAATGTCTGAGACGGTGTTGTTCTGTCTGTCTCTGTAATGTCTGAGACGATGTTGTTCTGTCTGTCTCTGTAATGTCTGAGACGGTGTTGTTCTGTCTGTCTCTGTAATGTCTGCCGCTGTCTGAGACAGAGCTTCCTTCACTGTTTCCATTGTTTCCTGTGATATAAAGGAAGTCGCCAAGACACCCCAATTCATTTATTCTCCGTTCCAAGACACCCCAATTCATTTATTCTCCGTTCCAAGACACCCCAATTCATTTATTCTCCGTTCCAAGACACCCCAATTCATTTATTCTCCGTTCCAGGCGTCAGGTTGGGGAGGTAGGAAACACATGCGTGTAGCGTGATAAGGCTGCCATGGCGATGGTGCAGGAGAAAAACACAGTAACGTGTACACACACACACACACACACACACACACACACACACACACACACACACACACACGTTTTGACGCGACCCTGATGTAAATGTTGCTATGTGAAAACCCTGCGGCTCGATGACAGATTAAGTGACTCAGTGACTCAGCTGGCTGATAGCATCATGTGTCTTGCTGTAAGGATAGCATCATGTGTCCTGCTAGGAGGATAGCATCGTGTGTCCTGCTAGGAGGATAGCATCATGTGTCCTGCTAGGAGGATAGCATCATGTGTCCTGCTAGGAGGATAGCATCATGTGTCCTGCTAGGAGGATAGCATCGTGTGTCCTGCTAGGAGGATAGCATCATGTGTCCTGCTAGGAGGATAGCATCATGTGTCCTGCTAGGAGGATAGCATCGTGTGTCCTGCTAGGAGGATAGCATCATGTGTCCTGCTAGGAGGATAGCATCATGTGTCCTGCTAGGAGGATAGCATCATGTGTCCTGCTGTAAGGATAGCATTGTGTGTCCTGCTATAAGGATAGCATCATGTGTCCTGCTAGGAGGATAGCATTGTGTGTCCTGCTAGGAGGATAGCATCATGTGTCCTGCTAGGAGGATAGCATCGTGTGTCCTGCTAGGAGGATAGCATAATGTGTCTTGCTGTAAGGATAGCATCGTGTGTCTTGCTGTAAGGATAGCATCGTGTGTCCTGCTATAAGGATAGCATCATGTGTCCTGCTAGGAGGATAGCATCGTGTGTCCTGCTAGGAGGATAGCATCATGTGTCCTGCTGTAAGGATAGCATCGTGTGTCCTGCTAGGAGGATAGCATCATGTGTCCTGCTAGGAGGATAGCATCGTGTGTCCTGCTAGGAGGATAGCATCATGTGTCCTGCTAGGAGGATAGCATCACGTGTCCTGCTAGGAGGATAGCATCATGTGTCCTGCTAGGAGGATAGCATCATGTGTCCTGCTAGGAGGATAGCATCATGTGTCCTGCTGTAAGGATAGCATCGTGTGTCCTGCTATAAGGATAGCATCATGTGTCCTGCTAGGAGGATAGCATCGTGTGTCCTGCTAGGAGGATAGCATCATGTGTCTTGCTGTAAGGATAGCATCGTGTGTCCTGCTATAAGGATAGCATCATGTGTCCTGCTAGGAGGATAGCATCATGTGTCCTGCTGTAAGGATAGCATCGTGTGTCCTGCTGTAAGGATAGCATCATGTGTCCTTATAGGAGGATAGCGTCGTGTGTCCTGCTAGGAGGATAGCATCATGTGTCCTGCTATAAGGATAGCATCATGTGGCCTGCTAGGAGGATAGCATCGTGTGTCCTGCTAGGAGGATAGCATCATGTGTCCTGCTATAAGGATAGCATCATGTGTCCTGCTAGGAGGATAGCATCGTGTGTCCTGCTAGGAGGATAGCATCGTGTGTCCTGCTATAAGGATAGCATCATGTGTCCTGCTAGGAGGATAGCATCATGTGTCCTGCTGTAAGGATAGCATCATGTGTCCTGCTAGGAGGATAGCATCGTGTGTCCTGCTATAAGGATAGCATCGTGTGTCCTGCTAGGAGGATAGCATAGTGTGTCCTGCTAGGAGGATAGCATCGTGTGTCCTGCTAGGAGGATAGCATCATGTGTCCTGCTAGGAGGATAGCATCGTGTGTCCTGCTAGGAGGATAGCATCGTGTGTCCTGCTGTAAGGATAGCATCGTGTGTCCTGCTGTAAGGATAGCATTGTGTGTCCTGCTAGGAGGATAGCATCGTGTGTCCTGCTAGGAGGATAGCATCGTGTGTCCTGCTAGGAGGATAGCATCGTGTGTCCTGCTAGGAGGATAGCATCGTGTGTCCTGCTAGGAGGATAGCATCGTGTGTCCTGCTATAAGGATAGCATCACGTGTCCTGCTGTAAGGATAGCATCACGTGTCCTGCTGTAAGGATAGCATCGTGTGTCCTGCTAGGAGGATAGCATCGTGTGTCCTGCTAGGAGGATAGCATCATGTGTCCTGCTAGGAGGATAGCATCATGTGTCCTGCTAGGAGGATAGCATTGTGTGTCCTGCTAGGAGGATAGCATCATTTGTCCTCTCTCTCTCTTTCTCTCTTTCTCTCTCTCTCTCCCTTCTCTCCCTCTCTCTCTGTCTCTTTCTCTCTCTCCCTCTCTGTCTCTCTCTTTCTCTCTCTCTCTCTGTCTCTTGCTCTCTCCCTCTGTCTGCATCTTTTCTCTTTCTTTCTCTCTCTGTCTCCCGCTCTCTCTTTGGTCTCACCCCTTCCTTTCTCCCCCTCTCCCCCCTCTCTCTGTCTCTCATGGCTGGGGGGTCGCTCTGGATAAGAGTGTCTGCTAAATGACAAAAATAAATAAATCATCTCATAAACATGGAAGAGGAAGCACCTTTCTTTTGTCTGTCTGTCTGAAGAGAAGGAGAAGCCTGCCAAGGCCCTCAACTTCATCTACCTGTTGTCTCAGGTCCTGTGTGATGTCAAGAGGTTTCATCTACCTGTTGTCTCAGGTCCTGTGTGATGTCATGAGGTTTCATCTACCTGTTGTCTCAGGTCCTGTGTGATGTCAAGAGGTTTCATCTACCTGTTGTCTCAGGTCCTGTGTGATGTCATGAGGTTTCATCTACCTGTTGTCTCAGGTCCTGTGTGATGTCATGAGGTTTCATCTACCTGTTGTCTCAGGTCCTGTGTGATGTCATGAGGTTTTATCTACCTGCATGTCGGCAACATTTCAAATTGACCGCAAGAAGCCCTAACTGATATAGTATTTGACAAAAACAGAATCATTTACAACTTTGATTACACTAGGATCACATATGCCTTTCTATTTTATGCCCTACTTTAAAATCACTGTGAACTGTAATTCCTGGTGATTGTTATTAGTGTGTATATATATATATATATATATATATATATATATATATATATATATATATATATATATATTTTTGTATTTTTGTTAGTTTTTTGCCAAATAAAATCACCCCGCAGGCTGCCAATAAGAGAAGTGTCACGACTTCCACCGAGGTCGGTTCCTCTCCTTGTTCGGTCGGCGGTCAATGTCGCCGGTCTTCTAGCCATCATCGATCCACTTTTCATTTTCCATTGGTTTTGTCTTGTTTTCCCTCACACCTGGTTTCAATCCCCTCAATTACTTGTTGTGTATTTAGTGCTTGTGCACGTTCCCCGTGAGCGTACGACAGGTTATTTTGTGCCCATTTATCTTGTTGTTCTGGTTGCCGTTGGTTTTGCTTAATAAATCTCCGGTTATTACCCAGTTCTGCTCTCCTGCGCCTGACTTCTCTGCCGCCCATTACGCACCCCGCTACAAGAAGAATGTTTTATGGCACTGTGATGTTAAGAGCTGGGATTTCTCTGTATTTTACTAGCTGTATCCACCTTGTGGTTCTCTTACCTTCTCCTTCAGCTCCACTCCTCTCCCCGTCCCTCTCCCCATCCCTCTCTCCATCCCTCTCCCCCATCCCTCTCTCCGTCCCTCTCTCCGTCCCTCTCCGTCCCTCTCTCCGTCCCTCTCCCCGTCCCTCTCCCCATCCCTCTCTCCGTCCCTTTCCCCCATCTCTCTCTCCATCCCTCCAAAAATCTGAGCGGGCTGCCTCCTCTTCCATGTGTCCTTCTGTCCACTCCGTCTGTGCTTCAGTCTGGGCCACTGGGTGTATGATGACAGACAGTCCCTGAACAACGGCTCAACACCCACAAGAGAAACAGAGAAATAACCCTCCAAAACTGACTGAGGATTGCATTCTACTGAATCATATGAGAAGAGTGGGTTCGATTCCTGGGTCACACATATGTAAAAAAATATATATATTATATTATTAAATCTATATGACGATGCTTCTTCTTCTTATTCTGATGAATGAGGGGTACAGGACAGTAACTGTTGTTCTACTATGAATGAGGGGTACAGGACAGTAACTGTTGTTCTACTATGAATGAGGGGTACAGGACAGTAGCTGTTGTTCTACTATGAATGAGGGGTACAGGACAGTAGCTGTTCTACTATGAATGAGGGGTACAGGACAGTAGCTGTTCTACTATGAATGAGGGGTACAGGACAGTAGCTGTTGTTCTACTATGAATGAGGGGTACAGGACAGTAGCTGTTGTTCTACTATGAATGAGGGGTACAGGACAGTAGCTGTTGTTCTACTATGAATGAGGGGTACAGGACAGTAGCTGTTCTACTATGAATGAGGGGTACAGGACAGTAGCTGTTGTTCTACTATGAATGAGGGGTACAGGACAGTAGCTGTTGTTCTACTATGAATGAGGGGTACAGGACAGTAGCTGTTGTTCTACTATGAATGAGGGGTACAGGACAGTAGCTGTTGTTCTACTATGAATGAGGTGTACAGGACAGTAGGTGTTCTACTATGAATGAGGGGTACAGGACAGTAGGTGTTCTACTATGAATGAGGGGTACAGGACAGTAGGTGTTCTACTATGAATGAGGGGTACAGGACAGTAGCTGTTCTACTATGAATGAGGGGTACAGGACAGTAGCTGTTGTTCTACTATGAATGAGGGGTACAGGACAGTAGCTGTTCTACTATGAATGAGGGGTACAGGACAGTAGCTGTTCTACTATGAATGAGGGGTACAGGACAGTAGCTGTTGTTCTACTATGAATGAGGGGTACAGGACAGTAGGTGTTCTACTATGAATGAGGGGTACAGGACAGTAGCTGTTGTTCTACTATGAATGAGGGGTACAGGACAGTAGCTGTTGTTCTACTATGAATGAGGTGTACAGGACAGTAGCTGTTCTACTATGAATGAGGGGTACAGGACAGTAGCTGTTGTTCTACTATGAATGAGGGGTACAGGACAGTAGCTGTTGTTCTACTATGAATGAGTGGTACAGGACAGTAGCTGTTGTTCTACTATGAATGAGGGGTACAGGACAGTAGCTGTTGTTCTACTATGAATGAGGGGTACAGGACAGTAGCTGTTCTACTATGAATGAGGGGTACAGGACAGTACCTGTTGTTCTACTATGAATGAGGGGTACAGGACAGTAGCTGTTCTACTATGAATGAGGGGTACAGGACAGTAGGTGTTCTACTATGAATGAGGGGTACAGGACAGTAGCTGTTCTACTATGAATGAAGGGTACAGGACAATAGCTGTTGTTCTACTATGAATGAGGGGTACAGGACAGTAGCTGTTGTTCTACTATGAATGAGGGGTACAGGACAGTAGCTGTTCTACTATGAATGAGGGGTACAGGACAGTAGCTGTTGTTCTACTATGAATGAGGGGTACAGGACAGTAGCTGTTGTTCTACTATGAATGAGGGGTACAGGACAGTAGCTGTTGTTCTACTATGAATGAGGGGTACAGGACAGTAGCTGTTCTACTATGAATGAGGGGTACAGGACAGTAGCTGTTGTTCTACTATGAATGAGGGGTACAGGACAGTAGCTGTTGTTCTACTATGAATGAGGGGTACAGGACAGTAGCTGTTGTTCTGCTATGAATGAGGGGTACAGGACAGTAGCTGTTGTTCTACTATGAATGAGGGGTACAGGACAGTAGCTGTTGTTCTACTATGAATGAGGGGTACAGGACAGTAGCTGTTGTTCTACTATGAATGAGGGGTACAGGACAGTAGCTGTTGTTCTACTATGAATGAGGGGTACAGGACAGTAGCTGTTCTACTATGAATGAGGGGTACAGGACAGTAGCTGTTGTTCTACTATGAATGAGGGGTACAGGACAGTAGCTGTTGTTCTACTATGAATGAGGGGTACAGGACAGTAGCTGTTCTACTATGAATGAGGGGTACAGGACAGTAGCTGTTGTTCTACTATGAATGAGGGGTACAGGACAGTAGCTGTTGTTCTACTATGAATGAGGGGTACAGGACAGTAGCTGTTGTTCTACTATGAATGAGGGGTACAGGACAGTAGCTGTTGTTCTACTATGAATGAGGGGTACAGGACAGTAGCTGTTGTTCTACTATGAATGAGGGGTACAGGACAGTAGCTGTTGTTCTACTATGAATGAGGGGTACAGGACAGTAGCTGTTGTTCTGCTATGAATGAGGGGTACAGGACAGTAGCTGTTGTTCTACTATGAATGAGGGGTACAGGACAGTAGCTGTTGTTCTACTATGAATGAGGGGTACAGGACAGTAGCTGTTGTTCTACTATGAATGAGGGGTACAGGACAGTAGCTGTTGTTCTACTATGAATGAGGGGTACAGGACAGTAGCTGTTCTACTATGAATGAGGGGTACAGGACAGTAGCTGTTGTTCTACTATGAATGAGGGGTACAGGACAGTAGCTGTTGTTCTACTATGAATGAGGGGTACAGGACAGTAGCTGTTCTACTATGAATGAGGGGTACAGGACAGTAGCTGTTGTTCTACTATGAATGAGGGGTACAGGACAGTAGCTGTTGTTCTACTATGAATGAGTGGTACAGGACAGTAGCTGTTGTTCTACTATGAATGAGGGGTACAGGACAGTAGCTGTTGTTCTACTATGAATGAGGGGTACAGGACAGTAGCTGTTGTTCTACTATGAATGAGGGGTACAGGACAGTAGCTGTTGTTCTACTATGAATGAGGGGTACAGGACAGTAGCTGTTGTTCTACTATGAATGAGGGGTACAGGACAGTAGCTGTTGTTCTACTATGAATGAGGGGTACAGGACAGTAGCTGTTGTTCTACTATGAATGAGGGGTACAGGACAGTAGCTGTTGTTCTACTATGAATGAGGGGTACAGGACAGTAGCTGTTGTTCTACTATGAATGAGGGGTACAGGACAGTAGCTGTTGTTCTACTATGAATGAGGGGTACAGGACAGTAGCTGTTGTTCTACTATGAATGAGGGGTACAGGACAGTAGCTGTTGTTCTACTATGAATGAGGGGTACAGGACAGTAGCTGTTGTTCTACTATGAATGAGGGGTACAGGACAGTAGCTGTTGTTCTACTATGAATGAGGGGTACAGGACAGTAGCTGTTGTTCTACTATGAATGAGGGGTACAGGACAGTAGCTGTTGTTCTACTATGAATGAGGGGTACAGGACAGTAGCTGTTGTTCTACTATGAATGAGGGGTACAGGACAGTAGCTGTTGTCTACTATGAATGAGGGGTACAGGACAGTAGCTGTTGTTCTACTATGAATGAGGGGTACAGGACAGTAGCTGTTCTACTATGAATGAGGGGTACAGGACAGTAGCTGTTGTTCTACTATGAATGAGGGGTACAGGACAGTAGCTGTTGTTCTACTATGAATGAGGGGTACAGGACAGTAGCTGTTGTTCTACTATGAATGAGGGGTACAGGACAGTAGCTGTTGTTCTACTATGAATGAGGGGTACAGGACAGTAGCTGTTGTTCTACTATGAATGAGGGGTACAGGACAGTAGCTGTTGTTCTACTATGAATGAGGGGTACAGGACAGTAGCTGTTGTCTACTATGAATGAGGGGTACAGGACAGTAGCTGTTGTTCTACTATGAATGAGGGGTACAGGACAGTAGCGTGTTCTACTATGAATGAGGGGTAAAGGACAGTAGCTGTTCTACTATGAATGAGGGGTACAGGACAGTAGCTGTTGTTCTACTATGAATGAGGGGTACAGGACAGTAGCTGTTCTACTATGAATGAGGGGTACAGGACAGTAGCTGTTGTTCTACTATGAATGAGGGGTACAGGACAGTAGCTGTTGTTCTACTATGAATGAGGGGTACAGGACAGTAGCTGTTGTTCTACTATGAATGAGGGGTACAGGACAGTAGCTGTTGTTCTACTATGAATGAGGGGTACAGGACAGTAGCTGTTGTTCTACTATGAATGAGGGGTACAGGACAGTAGCTGTTGTTCTACTATGAATGAGGGGTACAGGACAGTAGCTGTTGTTCTACTATGAATGAGGGGTACAGGACAGTAGCTGTTGTTCTACTATGAATGAGGGGTACAGGACAGTAGCGTTGTTCTACTATGAATGAGGGGTACAGGACAGTAGCTGTTGTTCTACTATGAATGAGGGGTACAGGACAGTAGCTGTTGTTCTACTATGAATGAGGGGTACAGGACAGTAGCTGTTGTTCTACTATGAATGAGGGGTACAGGACAGTAGCTGTTGTTCTACTATGAATGAGGGGTACAGGACAGTAGCTGTTGTTCTACTATGAATGAGGGGTACAGGACAGTAGCTGTTGTTCTACTATGAATGAGGGGTACAGGACAGTAGCTGTTGTTCTACTATGAATGAGGGGTACAGGACAGTAGCTGTTGTTCTACTATGAATGAGGGGTAAAGGACAGTAGCTGTTGTTCTACTATGAATGAGGGGTACAGGACAGTAGCTGTTGTTCTACTATGAATGAGGGGTACAGGACAGTAGCTGTTGTTCTACTATGAATGAGGGGTACAGGACAGTAGCTGTTGTTCTACTATGAATGAGGGGTACAGGACAGTAGCTGTTCTACTATGAATGAGGGGTACAGGACAGTAGCTGTTTTCTACTATGAATGAGGGGTACAGGACAGTAGCTGTTGTTCTACTATGAATGAGGGGTACAGGACAGTAGCTGTTGTTCTACTATGAATGAGGGGTACAGGACAGTAGCTGTTGTTCTACTATGAATGAGGGGTACAGGACAGTAGCTGTTGTTCTACTATGAATGAGGGGTACAGGACAGTAGCTGTTGTTCTACTATGAATGAGGGGTACAGGACAGTAGCTGTTGTTCTACTATGAATGAGGGGTACAGGACAGTAGCTGTTGTTCTACTATGAATGAGGGGTACAGGACAGTAGCTGTTGTTCTACTATGAATGAGGGGTACAGGACAGTAGCTGTTGTTCTACTATGAATGAGGGGTACAGGACAGTAGCTGTTCTACTATGAATGAGGGGTACAGGACAGTAGCTGTTGTTCTACTATGAATGAGGGGTACAGGACAGTAGCTGTTGTTCTACTATGAATGAGGGGTAAAGGACAGTAGCTGTTTCTACTATGAATGAGGGGTACAGGACAGTAGCTGTTGTTCTACTATGAATGAGGGGTACAGGACAGTAGCTGTTGTTCTACTATGAATGAGGGGTACAGGACAGTAGCTGTTGTTCTACTATGAATGAGGGGTACAGGACAGTAGCTGTTCTACTATGAATGAGGGGTACAGGACAGTAGCTGTTCTACTATGAATGAGGGGTACAGGACAGTAGGTGTTCTACTATGAATGAGGGGTACAGGACAGTAGCTGTTCTACTATGAATGAGGGGTACAGGACAGTAGCTGTTGTTCTACTATGAATGAGGGGTACAGGACAGTAGCTGTTCTACTATGAATGAGGGTTACAGGACAGTAGCTGTTGTTCTACTATGAATGAGGGGTACAGGACAGTAGCTGTTCTACTATGAATGAGGGGTACAGGACAGTACCTGTTGTTCTACTATGAATGAGGGGTACAGGACAGTAGCTGTTCTACTATGAATGAGGGGTACAGGACAGTAGCTGTTGTTCTACTATGAATGAGGGGTACAGGACAGTAGCTGTTGTTCTACTATGAATGAGGGGTACAGGACAGTAGCTGTTGTTCTACTATGAATGAGGGGTAAAGGACAGTAGCTGTTCTTCTATGAATGAGGGGTACAGGACAGTACCTGTTGTTCTACTATGAATGAGGGGTACAGGACAGTAGCTGTTGTTCTACTATGAATGAGGGGTACAGGACAGTAGCTGTTTCTACTATGAATGAGGGGTACAGGACAGTAGCTGTTGTTCTACTATGAATGAGGGGTACAGGACAGTAGCTGTTCTACTATGAATGAGGGGTACAGGACAGTAGCTGTTGTTCTACTATGAATGAGGGGTACAGGACAGTAGCTGTTGTTCTACTATGAATGAGGGGTACAGGACAGTAGCTGTTGTTCTACTATGAATGAGGGGTACAGGACAGTAGCTGTTGTTCTACTATGAATGAAGGGTACAGGACAGTAGCTGTTGTTCTACTATGAATGAAGGGTACAGGACAGTAGCTGTTGTTCTACTATGAATGAGGGGTACAGGACAGTAGCTGTTGTTCTACTATGAATGAGGGGTACAGGACAGTAGCTGTTGTTCTACTATGAATGAGGGGTACAGGACAGTAGCTGTTGCTACTATGAATGAGGGGTACAGGACAGTAGCTGTTGTTCTACTATGAATGAGGGGTACAGGACAGTAGCTGTTGTTCTACTATGAATGAGGGGTACAGGACAGTAGCTGTTTCTACTATGAATGAGGGGTACAGGACAGTAGCTGTTGTTCTACTATGAATGAGGGGTACAGGACAGTAGCTGATCTACTATGAATGAGGGGTACAGGACAGTAGCTGTTGTTCTACTATGAATGAGGGGTACAGGACAGTAGCTGTTGTTCTACTATGAATGAGGGGTACAGGACAGTAGCTGTTGTTCTACTATGAATGAGGGGTACAGGACAGTAGCTGTTGTTCTACTATGAATGAGGGGTACAGGACAGTAGCTGTTGTTCTACTATGAATGAGGGGTACAGGACAGTAGCTGTTGTTCTACTATGAATGAGGGGTACAGGACAGTAGCTGTTGTTCTACTATGAATGAAGGGTACAGGACAGTAGCTGTTGTTCTACTATGAATGAAGGGTACAGGACAGTAGCTGTTGTTCTACTATGAATGAGGGGTACAGGACAGTAGCTGTTCTACTATGAATGAGGGGTACAGGACAGTAGCTGTTGTTCTACTATGAATGAGGGGTACAGGACAGTAGCTGTTGTTCTACTATGAATGAGGGGTACAGGACAGTAGCTGTTGTTCTACTATGAATGAGGGGTACAGGACAGTAGCTGTTCTACTATGAATGAGGGTTACAGGACAGTAGCTGTTGTTCTACTATGAATGAGGGGTACAGGACAGTAGCTGTTGTTCTACTATGAATGAGGGGTACAGGACAGTAGCTGTTGTTCTACTATGAATGAGGGGTACAGGACAGTAGCTGTTGTTCTACTATGAATGAGGGGTACAGGACAGTAGCTGTTGTTCTACTATGAATGAGGGGTACAGGACAGTAGCTGTTGTTCTACTATGAATGAGGGGTACAGGACAGTAGCTGTTGTTCTACTATGAATGAGGGGTACAGGACAGTAGCTGTTGTTCTACTATGAATGAGGGGTACAGGACAATAGCTGTTGTTCTACTATGAATGAGGGGTACAGGACAGTAGCTGTTCTACTATGAATGAGGGGTACAGGACAGTAGCTGTTGTTCTACTATGAATGAGGGGTACAGGACAGTAGCTGTTCTACTATGAATGAGGGGTACAGGACAGTAGCTGTTCTACTATGAATGAGGGGTACAGGACAGTAGCTGTTCTACTATGAATGAGGGGTACAGGACAGTAGGTGTTCTACTATGAATGAGGGGTACAGGACAGTAGCTGTTGTTCTACTATGAATGAGGGGTACAGGACAGTAGCTGTTGTTCTACTATGAATGAGGGGTACAGGACAGTAGCTGTTGTTCTACTATGAATGAGGGGTACAGGACAGTAGCTGTTGTTCTACTATGAATGAGGGGTACAGGACAGTAGCTGTTGTTCTACTATGAATGAGGGGTACAGGACAGTAGCTGTTCTACTATGATTGAGGGGTACAGGACAGTAGCTGTTGTTCTACTATGAATGAGGGGTACAGGACAGTAGCTGTTGTTCTACTATGAATGAGGGGTACAGGACAGTAGCTGTTGTTCTACTATGAATGAGGGGTACAGGACAGTAGCTGTTGTTCTACTGTGAATGAGGGGTACAGGACAGTAGCTGTTGTTCTACTATGAATGAGGGGTACAGGACAGTAGCTGTTCTACTATGAATGAGGGGTACAGGACAGTAGCTGTTGTTCTACTATGAATGAGGGGTACAGGACAGTAGCTGTTGTTCTACTATGAATGAGGGGTACAGGACAGTAGCTGTTCTACTATGAATGAGGGGTACAGGACAGTAGCTGTTGTTCTACTATGAATGAGGGGTACAGGACAGTAGCTGTTGTTCTACTATGAATGAGGGGTACAGGACAGTAGCTGTTGTTCTACTATGAATGAGGGGTACAGGACAGTACCTGTTGTTCTACTATGAATGAGTGGTACAGGACAGTAGCTGTTCTACTATGAATGAGGGGTACAGGACAGTAGCTGTTGTTCTGCTATGAATGAGGGGTACAGGACAGTAGCTGTTGTTCTACTATGAATGAGGGGTACAGGACAGTAGCTGTTGTTCTACTATGAATGAGGGGTACAGGACAGTAGCTGTTGTTCTACTATGAATGAGGGGTACAGGACAGTAGCTGTTGTTCTACTATGAATGAGGGGTACAGGACAGTAGCTGTTCTACTATGAATGAGGGGTACAGGACAGTAGCTGTTCTACTATGAATGAGGGGTACCGGACAGTAGCTGTTGTTCTACTATGAATGAGGGGTACAGGACAGTAGCTGTTCTACTATGAATGAGGGGTACAGGACAGTAGCTGTTCTACTATGAATGAGGTGTACAGGACAGTAGCTGTTGTTCTACTATGAATGAGGTGTACAGGACAGTAGCTGTTCTACTATGAATGAGGGGTACAGGACAGTAGCTGTTGTTCTGCTATGAATGAGGGGTACAGGACAGTAGCTGTTGTTCTACTATGAATGAGGGGTACAGGACAGTAGCTGTTGTTCTACTATGAATGAGGGGTACAGGACAGTAGCTGTTGTTCTACTATGAATGAGGGGTACAGGACAGTAGCTGTTGTTCTACTATGAATGAGGGGTACAGGACAGTAGCTGTTCTACTATGAATGAGGGGTACAGGACAGTAGCTGTTGTTCTACTATGAATGAGGGGTACAGGACAGTAGCTGTTGTTCTACTATGAATGAGGGGTACAGGACAGTAGCTGTTGTTCTACTATGAATGAGGGGTACAGGACAGTAGCTGTTGTTCTACTATGAATGAGGGGTACAGGACAGTAGCTGTTCTACTATGAATGAGGGGTACAGGACAGTAGCTGTTGTTCTACTATGAATGAGGGGTACAGGACAGTAGCTGTTGTTCTACTATGAATGAGGGGTACAGGACAGTAGCTGTTGTTCTACTATGAATGAGGGGTACAGGACAGTAGCTGTTGTTCTACTATGAATGAGGGGTACAGGACAGTAGCTGTTGTTCTACTATGAATGAGGGGTACAGGACAGTAGCTGTTGTTCTACTATGAATGAGGGGTACAGGACAGTAGGTGTTCTACTATGAATGAGGGGTACTGGACAGTAGCTGTTGTTCTACTATGAATGAGGGGTACAGGACAGTAGCTGTTGTTCTACTATGAATGAGGGGTACAGGACAGTAGCTGTTGTTCTACTATGAATGAGGGGTACAGGACAGTAGCTGTTGTTCTACTATGAATGAGGTGTACAGGACAGTAGGTGTTCTACTATGAATGAGGGGTACAGGACAGTAGCTGTTCTACTATGAATGAGGGGTACAGGACAGTAGCTGTTCTACTATGAATGAGGGGTACAGGACAGTAGCTGTTCTACTATGAATGAGGGGTACAGGACAGTAGCTGTTGTTCTACTATGAATGAGGGGTACAGGACAGTAGCTGTTGTTCTACTATGAATGAGGGGTACAGGACAGTAGCTGTTCTACTATGAATGAGGGGTACAGGACAGTAGCTGTTGTTCTACTATGAATGAGGGGTACAGGACAGTAGCTGTTGTTCTACTATGAATGAGGGGTACAGGACAGTAGCTGTTGTTCTACTATGAATGAGGGGTACAGGACAGTAGCTGTTGTTCTACTATGAATGAGGGGTACAGGACAGTAGCTTTTGTTCTACTATGAATGAGGGGTACAGGACAGTAGCTGTTGTTCTACTATGAATGAGGGGTACAGGACAGTAGCTGTTGTTCTACTATGAATGAGGGGTACAGGACAGTACCTGTTGTTCTACTATGAATGAGTGGTACAGGACAGTAGCTGTTCTACTATGAATGAGGGGTACAGGACAGTAGCTGTTGTTCTGCTATGAATGAGGGGTACAGGACAGTAGCTGTTGTTCTACTATGAATGAGGGGTACAGGACAGTAGCTGTTCTACTATGAATGAGGGGTACCGGACAGTAGCTGTTGTTCTACTATGAATGAGGGGTACAGGACAGTAGCTGTTGTTCTACTATGAATGAGGGGTACAGGACAGTAGCTGTTGTTCTACTATGAATGAGGGGTACAGGACAGTAGCTGTTGTTCTACTATGAATGAGGGGTACAGGACAGTAGCTGTTCTACTATGAATGAGGGGTACAGGACAGTAGCTGTTCTACTATGAATGAGGTGTACAGGACAGTAGCTGTTGTTCTACTATGAATGAGGTGTACAGGACAGTAGCTGTTCTACTATGAATGAGGGGTACAGGACAGTAGCTGTTGTTCTACTATGAATGAGGGGTACAGGACAGTAGCTGTTGTTCTACTATGAATGAGGGGTACAGGACAGTAGCTGTTGTTCTACTATGAATGAGGGGTACAGGACAGTAGCTGTTCTACTATGAATGAGGGGTACAGGACAGTAGCTGTTGTTCTACTATGAATGAGGGGTACAGGACAGTAGCTGTTGTTCTACTATGAATGAGGGGTACAGGACAGTAGCTGTTGTTCTACTATGAATGAGGGGTACAGGACAGTAGCTGTTGTTCTACTATGAATGAGGGGTACAGGACAGTAGCTGTTCTACTATGAATGAGGGGTACAGGACAGTAGCTGTTGTTCTACTATGATTGAGGTGTACAGGACAGTAGCTGTTGTTCTACTATGAATGAGGGGTACAGGACAGTAGCTGTTGTTCTACTATGAATGAGGGGTACAGGACAGTAGCTGTTGTTCTACTATGAATGAGGGGTACAGGACAGTAGGTGTTCTACTATGAATGAGGGGTACTGGACAGTAGCTGTTGTTCTACTATGAATGAGGGGTACAGGACAGTAGCTGTTGTTCTACTATGAATGAGGGGTACAGGACAGTAGCTGTTGTTCTACTATGAATGAGGGGTACAGGACAGTAGCTGTTGTTCTACTATGAATGAGGTGTACAGGACAGTAGGTGTTCTACTATGAATGAGGGGTACAGGACAGTAGCTGTTCTACTATGAATGAGGGGTACAGGACAGTAGCTGTTCTACTATGAATGAGGGGTACAGGACAGTAGCTGTTGTTCTACTATGAATGAGGGGTACAGGACAGTAGCTGTTGTTCTACTATGAATGAGGGGTACAGGACAGTAGCTGTTGTTCTACTATGAATGAGGGGTACAGGACAGTAGCTGTTCTACTATGAATGAGGGGTACAGGACAGTAGCTGTTGTTCTGCTATGAATGAGGGGTACAGGACAGTAGCTGTTGTTCTACTATGAATGAGGGGTACAGGACAGTAGCTGTTGTTCTACTATGAATGAGGGGTACAGGACAGTAGCTGTTGTTCTACTATGAATGAGGGGTACAGGACAGTAGCTGTTGTTCTACTATGAATGAGGGGTACAGGACAGTAGCTGTTGTTCTACTATGAATGAGGGGTACAGGACAGTAGCTGTTGTTCTACTATGAATGAGGGGTACAGGACAGTAGCTGTTGTTCTACTATGAATGAGGGGTACAGGACAGTAGCTGTTGTTCTACTATGAATGAGGGGTACAGGACAGTAGCTGTTCTACTATGAATGAGGGGTACAGGACAGTAGCTGTTCTACTATGAATGAGGGGTACAGGACAGTAGCTGTTGTTCTACTATGAATGAGGGGTACAGGACAGTAGCTGTTCTACTATGAATGAGGGGTACAGGACAGTAGCTGTTGTTCTACTATGAATGAGGGGTACAGGACAGTAGCTGTTCTACTATGAATGAGGGGTACAGGACAGTAGCTGTTCTACTATGAATGAGGGGTACAGGACAGTAGCTGTTGTTCTACTATGAATGAGGGGTACAGGACAGTAGCTGTTCTACTATGAATGAGGGGTACCGGACAGTAGCTGTTGTTCTACTATGAATGAGGGGTACAGGACAGTAGCTGTTGTTCTGCTATGAATGAGGGGTACAGGACAGTAGCTGTTCTACTATGAATGAGGGGTACAGGACAGTAGCTGTTCTACTATGCAGCCCTCGTTCTCTCCCTTCATCCTTCACCAACATGTGTGACCTGCACCAGTCACTGACTGACATAATGATGCATGGTTGGAAAGTAGGAGGGGTACCATGTGCTTTTTCCTCTCCTTCTTTCTCTCTCCCTCTCTCTCTCTCTGTCTCTCTCTCATCTCTCTCTCTCTCGCTCTCCCTGTATCTCTCTCTCTGTCTCTCTCCTCTCTCTGTCTCTCTCTCTCCTCTCTCTCTCTCTCTCTCCCTGTATCTCTTTCTCTCTTCCTCTCTCTTTCTCTCTGTATCTTTCTCTCTCTCTCTTTTCTATCTCCCTCTCTCTCTTCTCTCTCTCTTCTCTCTCTCTCTCCCTCTGTCTCTCTCCTCTCTCTCTGTCTTTTTCTCCTCTCTCTGTCTCTATCTCTCTTCTCTATCTCTCTCTCTCTCTTCTCTATCTCTCTCGATCTCTCTTTCTCTCTCTGTATCTTTCTCTCTTCTCTCGATCTCCCTCTCTCTTCTCTCTTCTCTCTCTTCTCTCCCAAGACTCTTGTTAGAATGTAAAAAAAGCCTGGAGGCTTGTTAAAACTTTATATACTGTACAATCACAGTAATTGACTAGAATGTTCAAGTTCCCCAGTCATGCTCGTAATTTATGAAGTCCCTATGAAAGTTTAATAGCTGAAAGGTTTCTTACAGTCAGTCAACACTATCTAAATCATTCCAGGGCTGTCTCACACTCTCTCGCTCTCTCGCTCTCCATCTCTCTCTATCAATTCAATTTAAGGGCTACATTGTTATGGAAAACATATGTTTACAAAGCTAGTGGAATATAAATATACAATAAAAATGAACAGTAAATATTACACTCACAAAAGTTCCAAAAGAATAAAGACATTTCAAATGTCATTATGTCTATACACAGTGTTGTAATGATGTACAAATAGTTAAAGTACAAAAGGGAAAATAAATAAACATAAATATGTTGTATTTACAATGGTGTTTGTTCTTCACTGGTTGACCTTTTCTTGTGGCAACAGGTCACAAATCTTGCTGCTGTGATTGGTCACTGTGGTATTTCACCAGAGAATTGATCAGATAATTGATCTGATGCGCTCCAGAGCACCTAAACCTGCCGTTGTTTCTTGGTGTGCAGCAGTTCTATCGCATTAATATGTTTTATGGGAAAAGGGTTGGAAACAGGAGTCTCCGTAATGACAGTCTAAACAGACTACCTACAACTGGTAAACAGCAGTCTCCGTAATGACAGTCTAAACAGACTACCTACAACTGGTAAACAGCAGTCTCCGTAATGACAGTCTAAACAGACTACCTACAACTGGTAAACAGCAGTCTCCGTAATGACAGTCTAAACAGACTACCTACAACTGGTAAACAGCAGTCTCCGTAATGACAGTCTAAACAGACTACCTACAACTGGTAAACAGCAGTCTCCGTAATGACAGTCTAAACAGACTACCTACAACTGGTAAACAGAAGTCTCCGTAATGACAATCTAAACAGACTACCTACAACTGGTAAACGGAAGTCTCCGTAATGATAATCTAAACAGACTACCTACATCTGGTAAACGGGAGTCTCCGTAATGACAATCTAAACAGACTACCTACAACTGGTAAACAGAAGTCTCCGTAATGACAATCTAAACAGACTACCTACATCTGGTAAACGGGAGTCTCCGTAATGACAAATCTAAACAGACTACCTACAACTGGTAAAGAGCAGTCTCCGTAATGACAATCTAAACAGACTACCTACAAATGGTAAACAGGGGTCTCCGTAATGACAATCTACGGTGCATTCGGAAAGTATTCAGACCCCTTGACTTTTTCCACATTTTGTTACGTTACAGCCTTATTCTAAAATTGATTAAATTGTTTTTTTTCCCCCTCATCAATCTACACACAATACCCCATAATGACATCACAATACCCCATAATGACATCACAATACCCCATAATGACATCACAATACCCCATAACGACATCACAATACCCCATAACGACATCACAATACCCCATAATTACAAAGAAAAAACTGGTTTTATTACATTTACATAAGTATTCAGACCCTTTCTCAGTACTTTGTTGAAGCACCTTTGGCAGCGATTACAGCCTTGAGTCTTCTTTGGGTATGACGCTACAAGCTTGGTACACCTGTATTTGAGGAGTTTCTCCCATTCTTCTCTGCAGATCCTCTCAAACTCTGTCAGATTGGATGAGAAGCGTCGCTGCACAGCTATTTTCAGGTCTCTCCAGAGATGTTCAATCGGGTTCAGGTCTGGGCTCTGGCTGGGCCACTCAAGGACATTCAGAGACATTTCCCGAAGCCACTCCTGCTTTGTCTTGGCTGTGTGCTTAGGATCGTTGTCCTGTTGGAAGGTGAACCTTCTCCCCAGTCTGAGGTCCTGAGTGCAGGTTTTCATCAAACATCTCTCTGTACTTGGCTCCGTCCGATCCTGAAGAGTCTCCCAGTCCCTGCCGCTGAAAAACATCCTCACAGCATAATGCTGCCACCACCATGCTTCACCGTAGGGATGGTGCCAGGTTTCCTCCAGACGTGATGCTTGTCAATCTTGGTTTCATCCGATCAGAGAATCTTGTTTCTCATGGTCTGAGAGTCCTTTAGGTACCTTTTGGCAAAGTCCAAGCAGGCTGTCATGTGCCTTTTACAGAGGAGTGGCTTCCGTCTGGCCAGTCTACCATAAAGGCCTGATTGGTGGAGTGCTGCAGAGATGGTTGACCTTCTAGAAGGTTCTCCCATCTCCACAGAGGAACTCTGGAGATCTGTCAGAGTGACCATCAGGTTGTTTCTCACTTCCCTGACCAAGGCCCTTCTCCCCCAATTGCTCAGTTTGGCCGGGCGGTCAGCTGTAGGAATAGTCTTGTTGGTTCCAAACTTCTTCCATTAAAAACTTCTTAGGGCTAGAGGTCCCGCTAACTGGAGGGTGCGCAATTCAAATAAATAATCATTAAAATGATGGATTTTAAACATTTATGTACATGTCTTATATCGGCTGAAAGCTTAAATTCTTGTTAATCTAACTGCACTGTCCGATTTACAGTAGCTATTACAGCGAACAACATGCCATGCGATTGTTTGAGGACGGCGCCCCACATCAAAATATTTTTCCACCGGCACAGGTTTCATACATTCACAAATAACGATTAAATATTCACTTACTTTTTGAAAATCGTCCTCTGATTTGTCATCCAAAGGGTCCCATCTATAACATGTAGTGTCGTTTTGTTAGATAAAATCCTTCTTTATATCCCAAAAAGTCTAGTTAGTTGGCACCATCGATTTGAGTAATCCACTTGTTCAACCTGCAGAGAAAGGAATCCAAAAATCTACCCCTAATCTTTGTTTCAACAAGTCAAAATACGTTTCTATTTACTCCTGAGATACCCTAAAATGTAATCAAACTATAATATTTCTTAAATAAGTATGTTCAATAGGAAGCCGATTTTAACAGGTGCGTAATGTCTTCATAGCGCGGGCAAAAACAAATTTCCAAGACAGTGTCCTTCTGCTAAAACTGATATTTCTTCTTTGTTTTTGAAGTTACAAGCCTGAAACCTTGAACATATATTGCTGACACCCTGTGGAAGCCATAGGAATTGCATCCCAGGGAGCTAATTTTCAATATGACCTTTCTCTTGAATTTCTAAGAGGGTGGTCTCTCAAAAAAATAATTCTGGTTTGTTTTTCTTTGAATTTTCTCCTACCATATCTATTGTGTTATATTCTCCTACATTTTTTTAAACATTTCTAAAAACTTCAAAGTGTTTTCTTTCCATTGGTACCAATTATATGCATATCCTGGCTTTAGGGCCTGATCTACAGGAAGTTTACTTTGGGCACGTCATTCAGACAGGAAGTGGAGAAAAAAAGGGGCCTAGCCCTAAGAAGTTAAAGAATGATGGAGGCCACTGTGTTTTTGGGGACCTTCAATGCTTCTGAAATGTTTCCGTACCCTTCACCAGATCTGTACCTTGACACAATCCTGTCTCGGAGCTGTACAGACAATTCCTTCGACCTCATGGATTGGTTTTTGCTCTGACATGCACTGTCAACTGTGGGACCTTATATAGACAGGTGTGTGCCTTTCCAAATCATGTCCAATCAATAATATTTCCCACAGGTGGACTCCAATCAAGTTGTAGAAACATCTCAAGGATGATCAATGGAAACAGGATGCACCTGAGCTCAATTTCGAGTCTCATAGCGAAGGGTCTGAATACTTATGTAAATAAGGTATTTATGTTCTCTATTTTTAAGAAATGTGCAAAAATTTCTAAAAACCTGTTTTCGCTTTGTTATTATGGGGTATTGTGTGTAGATTGATGAGGGAAAAATATGTTTAATACATTTTAGGATAAGGCTGTAACATAACAACATTTGGAAAAAGTCAAGGGGTCTGAATACTTTCCGAATGCACCGTATATGTATAAACATTTTACTGATTGACACATTTATATTTATGTTTATATTTATATATTTGACATCTTTCACTTTTACTCCACTACATTCCTAAAGAAAATAATGTACTTTTTACTCCATACCCAAAAGTACTGGTTACAGTTTTAATGCTTAGCAGGACAAGAAAATGATCTGACGGACTCACTGAACACATACTTCCTTTGTAAATGATGTCTGAGTGTTGGAGCGTGCCCCAGGCTATGCGTAAATTAAAGAAAAAAGAAAATGATACCATCTGGTTTGCTTAATATAAGGAATGTGAAATTATTTATATTTTTACTCTTACTTTTGATAGTTAAGTATATTTTCGCAATTACATTTACTTTTGATACTTAAGTATATTTAAAACCAAATACTTGAACATTTTTACTCAAGTAGTATTTTACTGGGTGACTTTCACTTTTACTTGAGTCATTTTCGATTAAGGTATCTTTACTTTTACTCAAGTATAACAATTGAGTACTTTTTCCACCACTGCATTCCGCCGATTCTGTTGAAAAACGTTTCTTAAACGGAAGCAAACGAACAAAACGGGGATAAACCTGAATTTGCCCAATAGAAACTCTCTTTTGCAACTGTTAGACTACTGATTACCCCCTAGATCAGCTAGATGCAGGCAAGAATCTCACTGTCTGTCCTTGTGTCACTGTCTGTCCTTGTGTCACTGTCTGTCACCTCAAATTTGCCTCTCGACCTGTGTGCACCTACGTTGTAAACTGTCATTCATAGGCTAGGTTGTTGCAACCACATGATGGGTATAGGGAAAATTGGAGTCTCATGTAGTACTACACTGTACTGTACTATATCTAGCTAGCGTTAAGCTGTACTGTACTATATCTAGCTAGTGTTACGCTGTACTGTACTATATCTAGCTAGTGCTACACTGTACTGTACTATATCTAGCTAGCGCTACACTGTACTGTACTATATCTAGCTAGCGTTAAGCTGTACTGTACTATATCTAGCTAGTGTTACGCTGTACTGTACTATATCTAGCTAGTGCTACACTGTACTGTACTATATCTAGCTAGCGCTACACTGTACTGTACTATATCTAGCTATCACTACACTGTACTGTACTATATCTAGCTAGTGCTACACTGTACTGTACTATATCTAGCTAGCACTACACTGTACTATATATAGCTAGTGCTACACTGTACTGTACTCTATCTAGCTAGTGCTACACTGTACTGTACTATATCTAGCTAGCACTGTACTGTACTATATCTAGCTAGTGCTACACTGAACTATACTATATCTAGCTAGTGCTACACTGTACTGTACTATATCTAGCTAGCACTGTACTGTACTATATCTAGCTAGCGCTGTACTGTACTATATCTAGCTAGCACTGTACTGTACTATATCTAGCTAGCACTGTACTGTACTATATGTAGCTAGCACTGTACTGTACTATATCTAGCTAGTGCTACACTGTACTGTACTATATCTAGCTAGCGCTACACTGTACACTACAGTATCAGACTGCACACTACACTGTAGTACCTGGTAGGGCTGGGAATTGCCAAGGACCTCACGATACAATATTATCACGATGCTTAGTTGCCGAAACGTATTGCGATTCTCACGATTCTATATGTATTCCAATTCAATGCTGTGATTTGATGTTCTGAACATATCGCTCACTATATGTCTGCTGCAGAGAGACAAGAGAGACCCGTGAGAAAAACGAGTTTTGATCAGTCACGGAAATAAAAGTGCTGAAAACATATTGTCTTAATTTAAACCATTTAAAAAAGAAGATGAGAACACGCTATAGAATACAAAATACCAGTTGAAAAAGAATAAAATAATTTTACGATATGTTGTCCAAAATAATATCCTGATATGCAAATGCATCGATTGATTTTTTACCCCGTTACTAGTATTTGGTTCATGTGATGTCACAGGGGGCAGTGAAGAATGCTAGTAGATACCATATACTTACAGTCATTGCGCTAACGCTAGTTCGCGTTGGCTTGCAAAGACCTCACATTTCCTTCATACTGGACACAGACATAAACAAAATGGTGTCCGTGAGTTCATCTGACTCTTGGGGTTAGCAGATAAAGGGCTTCATTGCCAAAATCCCAAAGTATCCCTTTAAGAAGCAGATAAAGGGCTTCATTGCCAAAATCCCAAAGTTTCCCTTTAAGCAGGTTTTATTTGGACTCTAATCCTTCACTGCTGTGCTTAGGAGAGGAGAGGAGAGGAGAGGCTGGTGAACTGAACCCTCCTTCCTGCTAGAGAAAAGGATCAACCCCATTGGATTAGCCTGACCCTTCCTCCTCCATTGTAGCTCCATGACTACCGCATGTTTTTTTTTTAACCCAAGTTTCCCCACAATCCTATGTGAACGTGACACCAGCCCAGTACAAGCATGGTCTCTGGGGTTCACGGTAAAATGAAATAGCAGGCCTTACAAGGTGGGTTTTTGTGTGTGTGTGTGTGTCTGTGTGTGTGTGTGTGTGTGTGTGTGTGTGTGTGTGTGTGTGTGTGTGTGTGTGTGTGTGTGTGTGTGTGTGTGTGTGTGTCTGTGTGTATACAGTGTGGGGTTTTGTGTGTGTGTGTGTGTGTGTGTGTGTGTGTGTGTGTGTGTGTGTGTGTGTGTGTGTGTGTGTGTGTGTGTGTGTGTGTGTGTGTGTGTGTGTGTGTGTGTGTGTGTGTGTGTGTGTGTGTGTGTGTGTGTGTGTGTGTGTGTGTGTGTGTGTGTGTGTGTCTGTGTGTATACAGTGTGTGTGTGTGTGTGTGTGTGTGTGTGTGTGTGTGTGTGTGTGTGTGTGTGTGTGTGTGTGTGTGTGTGTGTGTGTGTGTGTGTGTGTATATACAGTGTGGGGTTTTGTGTGTGTGTGTGTGTATATACAGTGGGTGTGTGTATATACAGTGTGCGGTTTTGTGTGTGTGTGTGTGTGTGTGTATATACAGTGTGTGTGTGTATATACAGTGGCTGTGTGTTTGTCACGTCCCCGTTCATTTGCCTCCTCATGGCGTTGTGTTTCCAGGTGTGAATAATTTAGTGATAGCCTGGCTGTGTGAAGCTACATGACAGCACAGCCTTCAGGGGAGAACCGTTACCCCTCCGGTCCGGTACTCGGATGGACTAGTGAGGGACAGTTTAGGGACATAGGGGAACGACAGAGTCTCTGTCGTCACGAAGACGCCGTCACGATTGAGGGGCGCAGGAATTCTGTGGCGCTGGTAGGGGGCGAGGGCGGGGTCTGGTATGAGCTGCCTCACGAACTACGACCCCCTCCCTCAGACTTTTTACCTCAGAAGGACGGAGCCATGTACCCCTACCAGATCTACCAACTCTACCCAGAGAGACATGGACAACCACTTCCACACACCCTGGTGAGGAAGAACTCAGTACCCGAGCTGAGTAGCCTCTATCTCAGGCAAATGATGGCAGCCAGGGCTTCTTCCGTGGTTCCTCCAGCTCAACAGAATTACTACCAGACTGAACTCCCGCCGGACAACACAGCCCCGGCTATGACTGCTACTACTGCTGTTACCAGGAGCTTATCTCCTCGTTGTCCTGAAGACGGCTCTTCCTTATATAGGGCCAGCCAGCAGCAGCATCACCTGCTTAACAGATCAGCGTCGCATTATGGGATGTCCGGGCTCACCGGTGGACAAGGGGGGTTTAGAGCTGGTGTTTCTACTGCGTCTGCCTGGGATCAAGGACACGCCATGTCCGCCCCTCCTCTCCCAGCTCTTACTCCTGCCCCAGGCCCTCCCCCTCCTCCTCCTCCTCCTCCTCCCTCTCCCACTCACAACGAGCTCAGCCGGTCGTACCGGGAAGCCAAGATGATCCCAGACTTCCAGCACAGCATTGGTGTCTGCAGGGCTCCATCTCCTGCCTGCTACGGGGTCCAACCCCCACTTCCTGTTTACGCTGCGGCCCAGCCTCAGCCTCTCCCTTCTCTTTCTGCTTATCACCCTCCCCTCTACAGTGCCATCTACAACCTCCCTTTGGACCCCCGGGTTGGTGTTGGACAGGCTGCCGCAGCCACCAGTCTCATGGTGGACCCAGCTACCCAGCAACACAGACACATGGACGGTTCCCTCCAACGCTACGGTGCTGTAGCATCCCAGAGGCTTCCCTACGACCCGGGATACGACCCCGGCTCTGCCATGGTCCAACAACAACAACACCCTAGCGCGGCGTTGAATATGGATCCCAAGAGGATGGTGGACCCAGGGTTCCTGGCGTTCCTCAGAGCCGAGGGTCTAGCGGACAGCACCATCAGCTTACTACTCCAGCAGGGCTTTGACTCCACCTCTATGCTGGGGGTCATGGAGGATCATGACGTCCGTTCTATAGCCACTAATCTGGGCCAGGCCCGAGCTCTGTCCAGCGCGGTGCTTCGCTGTAAACAGCAGCCTGGGGAGTCGGCCTTAGCCGCTCAGCAGCGCATTAGAGGCCGCTCCAACAGCTTCGGCCACACCAACAACCTCTACATGCAAGGGATGCATAACATGACCCAGGGGATGAGCAGCATGGCCATGGACCCCCACACGATGCATCAGCAGCCCCCCACCACCCTCCAGACCTTCAGCCCCAGGATGGGAGAGTTCCTGGGCAGGAGACCCAACAGCGCCCCATCTCAACACCTCCTGGAGACCACCACGTACGGAGCACCCCGAGGGACCTTCCCCGTCAGCTCCGGGGGATACGGTAACGCCGTCACCCAGGCAAGACCGCTATCCATGTACAACGCCCACACCGGCATCGCCATGTCCGCCCTGCAGCACCAGCAGCCTACTGCCACCAACACCCCCGGAGGAATGGCCCCCAAAACCTTCTCTGGTTCTTACTCCCCCATGGAGCTCATGAAGAGAGCCCCCAATATGCCCCCCATGTCACCTGGGGTGGTTCAGAGCCCCCTGCACAGCCCCCAGCTGCTGAGGAAGGGGACGTCCAATGCAGGGGAGAGCGGTGTGGTCGTAGCAGCGTCGTCCACCTCCCACCAGATACAGACCCTTAACAACAACAGGACGGCAGGACGGAGGACGGGACCACCTGTCATTGTTTCTACCATGGCTGCCTCGCCTGATACAAGTAACCACAGTCCTCTGACCTCGCTATCCCTCCTCTCCTCTCCTCTCCTCTCCAACTCCTCTCCAACTCCTCTCCAACTCCTCTCCAACTCCTCTCCAACTCCTCTCCTCTCCAACTCCTCTCCTCTCCAACTCCTCTCCAACTCCTCTCCAACTCCTCTCCTCTCCAACTCCTCTCCAACTCCTCTCCTCTCCAACTCTCCTCCTCTCCTCCTCTCCTCTCCAACTCCTCTCCTCTCCAACTCCTCTCCAACTCCTCTCCTCTCCAACTCTCCTCCTCAACTCCTCTCCAACTCCTCTCCTCTCCAACTCCTCTCCTCTCCAACTCTCCTCCTCAACTCCTCTCCTCTCCAACTCCTCTCCTCTCCAACTCCTCTGACCTCGCTATCTCTCCTCTCCAACTCCTCTCCTCTCCAACTCCTCTCCTCTCCAACTCCTCTCCTTTCCTCTCCTCTCCAACTCCACTCCTCTCCTCTCCTCTCCAACTCCTCTTCAACTCCTCTTTCCTCCTCTCCAACTCCTCTCCTCTCCTGTCCTCTCTCTCCTGACTTTAGCTTGGCTTGTCATTGTTCCTTTTAGTTTGTCCATATGTTACTTATTCAAACGTTCTTCCTATCTGTCCTATATCTATCTAGTTTCCTATTGGCTGGATTTAGTTGACGTTGGAGCGTTGGGCTTTCATTAGAATCTGTTTGTGCTGTATGTTGATGTTTTTACAGAACAATGATAACTCTATGTGTTTCATGATTAATGTTTTCTAAAGCTTAAATATTTACGTTTTATATCAACAACCTTTTTAATGAATTGATGAAGAATACTGTGTGATACTGTATATGTGACATGATAATCAACTTTACCTGACAGGTCTGTTTTTAAATGGTGACACTATTTATACAACCAGCAGCACTGCTGTAGACCCGTGTCCTTAGAGCTCCTGTCTGTCTGTGATCCCTGTTTAAATACAACCAGTAGCACCGCTGTAGACCCGTGTCCTTAGAGCTCCTGTCTGTCTGTGGTCCCTGTTTAAATACAACCAGCAGCACCGCTGTAGACCCGTGTCCTTAGAGCTCCTGTCTGTCTGTGATCCCTGTTTAAATACAACCAGTAGCACCACTGTAGACCCGTGTCCTTAGAGCTCCTGTCTGTCTGTGGTCCCTGTTTAAATACAACCAGTAGCACCGCTGTAGACCCGTGTCCTTAGAGCTCCTGTCTATCTGTGATCCCTGTTTAAATACAACCAGTAGCACCACTGTAGACCCGTGTCCTTAGAGCTCCTGTCTGTCTGTGGTCCCTGTTTAAATACAACCAGTAGCACCGCTGTAGACCCGTGTCCTTAGAGCTCCTGTCTGTCTGTGATCCCTGTTTAAATACAACCAGCAGCACCGCTGTAGACCCGTGTCCTTAGAGCTCCTGTCTGTCTGTGATCCCTGTTTAAATACATCCAGCAGCACTAACCCTAACCATTGTAAATCCTAAAAATCGTACCCGCGGTTTGAGTTGAAATTCACTCAAGTTGTTTGGGTTTTGTAGTGACACGTTGTGTTGCTCGTTTGTTTCTGCAAACTTGGATTGGATAGGTGATGTCCTATCTGTAGTCAGGGTGTGAATTTTGGAGCTAAACAATATGAGTAGAGGAAGTGATGACGTTGCTGAGAATGACATGTCATATTTACCTATTAAATATTGAAACTATTTTCCTTGACTACGTATTTATCGTTTCATTACAAGGCTACTTTTCAACGTAATCTCATTCATTATTCCTATTTAAAAGTATTTTTTTGAACAACAAAGGGGGAAGCTTTGTTAGCTGCTGGTTGTTTCCAGATGCAGTGTGTTTGACAGAGTCTCTGTCTCTCCATTCTACTCTGCTGTCTCCTCTCATCAGGAGCCAGTGTGTTTGACAGAGTCTCTGTCTCTCGATTCTACTCTGTTGTCTTCTCTCGTCAAGAGCCAGTGTGTTTGACAGTCTCTGTCTCCTCTCATCAAGAGCCAGTGTGTTTGACAGAGTCTCTGTCTCTCCATTCTACTCTGTTGTCTCCTCTCATCAAGAGCCAGTGTGTTTGACAGAGTCTCTGTCTCTCCATTCTACTCTGTTGTCTCCTCTCATCAAGAGCCAGTGTGTTTGACAGAGTCTCTGTCTCTCCATTCTACTCTGTTGTCTCCTCTCATCAAGAGCCAGTGTGTTTGACAGTCTCTGTCTCTCCATTCTACTCTGTTGTCTCCTCTCATCAGGAGCCAGTGTGTTTGACAGTCTCTGTCTCTCCATTCTACTCTGCTGTCTCCTCTCATCAGGAGCCAGTGTGTTTGACAGTCTCTGTCTCTCCATTCTACTCTGCTGTCTCCTCTCATCAGGAGCCAGTGTGTTTGACAGTCTCTGTCTCTCCATTCTACTCTGCTGTCTCCTCTCATCAGGAGCTTAGTGTCCACACATCCTGTTACTAGAATTGGATGTGTGGGTGTCACATGGAATCATTTGTAATCTCTAGCTAGCTTCTGTTTTTAGACAGCCTAGATACACACACACACACACACACACACACACACACACACACACACACACACACACACACACACACACACACACACACACACACACACACACACACACACACACACACACACACACAGAGTCTCAATATCTACTAGGATTAGCAGTTGTTTTTTATTGGTGACATTCCTCAGCCTTAAACCCTCCACCCTCCCGTTCCAGGAAGTAGAGCGAATCTGATCGTATGGCTCAGACTGAAAAGTTGATGGAAAGTCAATCTTTCATTTCCACTCTGTGTATTGCTTTGCTTTTGTTCACTGTCTGACATTTTCCACAATATTTCACCATTTATTCAAGCAGTTCAGTGTGTGTGTGTGTGTGTGTGTGTGTGTGTGTGTGTGTGTGTGTGTGTGTGTGTGTGTGTGTGTTGACATGTTTTGGGGAATAGTTGTTATTCCCCTGGTTGTTCAGGTTGAGTTCCTGCTTAGAAATCCTCACAAATCTATTTACACAGCTACCACGTAAAGCATGGTTACCACGTAAAGCATAGCTACCACGTAAAGCATGGTTACCACGTAAAGCATGGTTACCACGTAAAGCATGGTTACCACGTAAAGCATAGCTACCACGTAAAGCATGGTTACCACGTAAAGCATAGCTACCACGTAAAGCATGGTTACCACGTAAAGCATGGTTACCACGTAAAGCATGGTTACCACGTAAAGCATGGTTACCACGTAAAGCATGGCTACCACGTAAAGCATGGTTACCACGTAAAGCATGGTTACCACGTAAAGCATAGCTACCACGTAAAGCATGGTTACCACGTAAAGCATAGCTACCACGTAAAGCATGGTTACCACGTAAAGCATAGCTACCACGTAAAGCATAGCTACCACGTAAAGCATGGCTACCACGTAAAGCATATCTACCACGTAAAGCATAGCTACCACGTAAAGCATAGCTACCACATAAGGCATAGCTACCACGTAAAGCATGGTTACCACGTAAAGCATAGCTACCACGTAAAGCATGGGTACCACGTAAAGCATAGCTACCACGTAAAGCATAGCTACCACGTATAGCATAGCTACCACGTAAAGCAGGGCTACCACGTAAAGCATAGCTACCACGTAAAGCATAGCTACCACGTAAAGCAGGGCTACCACGTAAAGCATATCTACCACGTAAAGCATAGCTACCACGTAAAGCATAGCTACCACGTAAAGCATAGCTACCACGTAAAGCATGGCTACCACGTAAAGCATGGCTACCACGTAAAGCATAGCTACCACGTAAAGCATAGCTACCACATAAAGCTTAGCTACCACGTAAAGCATAGCTACCACGTAAAGCATGGCTACCACGTAAAGCATAGCTACCACGTAAAGCATAGCTACCACGTAAAGCATGGTTACCACGTAAACCATAGCTACCATGTAAAGCATAGCTACCACGTAAAGCTTAGCTACCACGTAAAGCATAGCTACCACGTAAAGCATGGCTACCACGTAAAGCATAGCTACCACGTAAAGCATAGCTACCACGTAAAGCATAGCTACCACGTAAAGCATGGTTACCACGTAAACCATAGCTACCATGTAAAGCATGGTTACCACGTAAACCATAGCTACCACGTAAAGCATGGTTACCACGTAAACCATAGCTACCACGTAAAGCATGGTTACCACGTAAACCATAGCTACCGTGTAAATCATATCTACCACGTAAAGCACAGCTACCACGTGTGACGGATGAATCAGAATTAGTTGGGTAACATAGATAATTAAGATGTTTTATTTGCATAATATGCTTATGTGAGATACTTGTTATTAGAATGTATCCTTTTGGACTCTGGTGTTGGCAGTTGCACTTTTCCCTCAGCTGGGTCTCAGTCACTTGGGGCCCAGAGAGGGGAGAGGTCAGACTTGTCTTTTACATGTCCCTGGTGCTATGCAGAATATCAGAAAGGGAAGAGGAAAGGATGGAACATTGTCTTCATATGTGAATGTGTCTTTACCTATTCTTAAACCATGTGAAGGGATGGCGTGATTAATGGGGAACCAATTACTTGTCTCCACAATGTCTGTGCGCAAGTCACTCCCCTCAGTGAGCTTTTCCAGGAGTGGGATCAAGAGGGGGTTTACTTGAGATGGGAGTATCTAGAGTTGACAATTGAGTTATGCCATTGGATGGGATGGTGTTTTTGTACTATGAAGTACCAGGAATGAGATTAGAACCTCGTCTTAGGGACCAAACTGAACGATAATTTATAGCGAATGTTATCTGGTTAAGGGATACTCCTTTCTCATTTATAAAGTCCCTTTGTGAACTGTTTCTAAGATCTGTGGTTCGTCATGTAGGTTGAGAGGGGTGTATCTTGGCTATAAAAGATCTTTGTACTTTTGTGTTGACACTTTCAATGTTTCATTAGAGATAGCGCATCATTGAAAGTCAAGTGCTTTTGCAAAGCTCTTATTATTAAAGATGTAGTTTAAGTATAACTCTGACTGGTGTGTGAAGTTTGTAACTCTCCTCATTTGGTAATGCAGAAATTAGACACAACACACGTAAAGCACAGCTACCACGTAAAGCATAGCTATCACGTAAATCATAGCTATCACGTAAATCATAGCTAACATGTAATTCAAAGCTACCATGTAAATCATAGCTACCACGTAAATCATATCTACCACGTAAAGCACAGCTACCACGTAAATCACATCTACCACGTAAATCATATCTACCACGTAAATCATAGCTACCACGTAAAGCATATCCACCACGTAAATCATATCTACCACGTAAATCACGACTACCTCGTAAATCATGGCTACCACGTAAAGCACAGCTACCACATAAAGCACAGCTCATTGCATCTGTACATAGCCCATAGCCCATCTGTAAATAGCCCATCCAACTACCTCATCCCCATATTGTTATTTATTTTTTTGCTCCTTTGCACCCCAGTATCTCTACTTGCACATTCATCTTCTGCACATCTATCACTCCAGTGTTTAATTGCTAAATTGTAATTATTTCGCCACTACGGCCTTACCTCCCTAATCTTACCTCATTTGCACACACTGTATATATATTTTTTTTCTATTGTGTTATTGACTGTACGCTTGTTTATTCCATGTGTAACTCTGTGTTGTTGTTTGTGTCGCACTGCTTTTCTTTATCTTGGCCAGGTCGCAGTTGTAAATGAGAACTTGTTTTAACTGGTCTACCTGGTTAAATAAAGGTGAAATAAAATACATAAAAAAAAATAGCTACCACGTAAAGCAATATTGTAAAGTGTTTTTCTTTTGAATATTATGTGAAATTGTAGCCACGAATTGATGGAACAAATTTATGCCACAAATTGATGTGAGAAATTAATTTTCATGGTTCTGTACTCTGATATAGTAGCTGTTTTCATGGTTCTGATCTCTACGGGGTGTTAGAAAAGGTCCTGAGAACGTGGATAAAGGCCTTCCTCAGCGCTCACTAAGTAAACCATTATCCAGCACTGCATGCCAGTGGAACAAATACAGTAGGCCTAGCCTATAGAAAGCTGACCCTCCTCTTTTTAGTAGAGGCCATCAAAACAGTTTTTTCACTCAATTACATAGCCTATAGAAATGTTGCGCAACATGAGCTCATGGGCTCTCATGAAGTGTTTGAGTTGATTTTCCACAACATTTTGCATTGATGTCAGAGTGATTAGAGGGACCATAGAGTGCTGAGGACCAGGCAGGTAGCAAATTTGGTAGGCTACTAATGACCATCGGCAGCATCAGAGCTTGGAGAAGCCTAGTTGCGGTGACTAAACGGCCACGTGGAATTTGACTGCGGTCATGACTTGTGAACGTGTGGCGGTAATACCGTTACCGTAACAGCCCTGCGCCTGGCACCTACTACCGTACCCTGTTCAAAGGCACTTAAATATTTTGTCTGCCCATTCGCCCTCTGAATGGCACACATCTATACTGATTGAAGGGGATTTGTTGGAGAGAGACCTGTGGAGACTTGTTGGAGAGAGACATGTGGAGAACTGTCTGGACATTTGCATTGTTGTGTATAGTACATATTTTGGTTGAACATTTTTGTGAAAATAACAAGGTGTTCATCGCTCTTTCTCTCTCACTCTCTAACTTGTTCTCTCTGTCTTTCTCTTTTTCTCACACTCTAACTCTCTCTAACTCTTTCTCTAACTCTCTCTCTCTCTCTCTCTCTCTAACTCTTTCTCTTTCTCTCTAACTCTCTTTCTCTTTCTCTCTAACTCTCTCTCTCTCTTTCTCTCTCTCTAACTCTCTTTCTCTCTCGCTTTCTCTCTCTCTAATTCTCTTTCTCTCTCTCTCTCTCGCACTAACTCTCTAACTCTCTTTTTCTCTCTTACTCTCTCTCGTTCTCTCTCTCTCTCTCTCTCTCTCTCTCTCTGAGCAGTTTAGAGGCTCAAGAGATTGCTTTCCTTTCTGAGCAAAGTAAACGTGTGAAGTACAGCCCTCTTAATAAATGTCTCTAGTGGTTTATGTTTAAACATGCATAGTGATGAGAGAGCATCATATTTCTTCCCCTTCATGTGAACCATTGTAGCGTATACTCTTGCTATAGAAAACATGTTCTTATTTGTCTAGAATATTTTTATTTTGTATTTTTTTGTCTATTTATTGTACAGTATTATGAAAAACATTGTTTTATATTTGTTATTTGGATCCCGAGTGGCGCAGCGGTCTAAGGCAGTGCTAGAGGCGTCACTACAGTCCCTGGTTCAAATCCAGGCTGTATCACAACCGGCCGTGATTGGGAGTCCCATAGGGGCGGCGCACAATTGGCCCAGCGTCGTCTGGGTTTGGCCTGTAAATAAGAATTTGTTTTTAACTGACTTGCCTATGTTACATTTAATTAAAAAATATATATTTTTAAATATTATATATTTTTATATATTATATATATATACCAGAAACCCAAATCTAGAGCCCCAAAATAGTCCCCCCCCCAAAAAAGAATTATTCTAGATTATAATCTATTTTCTTTTAAAATGATATATCTCTCATCTGTTGACTAAAATAATTCATTATACAAAATAAATTCAGAAACAAAATGGTTTCCTTATTTGTAACCTAGAAACAAGCTAGAAACTAGAAGAAAAAACTGTTTCAAAATAGTGCCGTCTATTCTAGAAGAAGAGCAGTGGGAGGGCCCTGCCCTTAGCCCTGTCTCCTTCTGGCTGTCTGTTGGTTGGCTAAGGCTGTAAGTAGCCTTAATAATGGCATTAAATGGTTGTGCACTGGCTCGTTGGCCGCAGTTCCCTGTCTGCCCAATGTAGAAAGATCTACAGCCACAGTCGTCATTGGCCATGGAGTTGTCTGTCAACGCGGCAGTCCAGAACACAGCAGGTCGGTACAGTATACGGTAGTGCTAGGCTAGATCACGTGAAATGAGAACATTAGCCTTTAGCTAAATGACGTGCCTGGGTGGCGCCGTGTGTGTGTGGGGGTGTGCCTGCCTGCGTAGGTGTCTGGTAGATTATCTGGCTAGGTGGATTGGGGTGTTGGGTGTTATCCACCCTCGGTACACGTGGCTGAAGATAATCCACACCACAGGACATCTTTAGATGTACTTTAATAAGGCTGGGGTTTGGGGGGGGTGGACCTTAATAAAGCTGGGGTTTAGGGGGGGGGTGGACCTTAATAAGGCTGGGGTTTATGAGGGGGTGGACCTTAATAAGGCTGGGGTTTAGGGGGGGGTGGACCTTAATAAGGCTGGGGTTTAGGAAGGGGGGGACTAGCTCAGAGGAGGAGGAATGGAGGAAGGGTCAGGCCTTGTACCCAGGGCTGTGCTGCAAAGGCTCATGGGTTTTTTTTGTCTCTGTTGAGGAGTTTATCTGTTAATCTGTGCGGCTTGCCGTACAGGGTGTGTGTGTGTGTGTGTGTGTGTGTGTGTGTGTGTGTGTGTGTGTGTGTGTGTGTGTGTGTGTGTGTGTGTGTGTGTGTGTGTGTGTGTGTGTGTGTGTGTGTGTGTGTGTGTGTGTGTGTGTGTGTGTACTAGATAGAGGACCATTCCCATGGCTCTCTAAATGGGGTTTTAATTTGAACTTTCATGCCTGTGTTTTGAAGGACATCCATTGGAATGCATGCCTAATGTGTTCTCTCTCTCTCAATTCAAGGGGATTTATTGACATGGGAAACATATGTTTACACTGCCAAAGCTAGTGAAATAGATAATAAACAAAAGTGAAATAAACAATAAAAAATAAAGAGTAAACATTACTCACAGAAGTTCCAAAAGAATAAAGACATTTCAAATGTCATATTATGTCTATATAGAGTGTCGTAACGGTATCCAAATAGTTAAATAAAAAAATAAATAAAAAATAAACATAAATATGGGTTGTATTTACAATGGTGTTTGTTCTTCACTGGTTGACCTTTTCTTGTGGCAACAGGTCACACATCTTGCTGCTGTGATGGCACACTGTGGTATTTCACCCAGTAGATATGGGAGTTTATCAAAATTGGGTTTGTTTTCTAGTTCTTTGTGGATCTGTGTAATCTGAGGGAAATATGTGTCTCTAATATGGTCATACATTTGGCAGGAGGTTAGGAAGTGCAGCTCAGTTTCCACCTCATTTTGTGAGCAGTGTGCACATAGCCTGTCTTCTTGAGAGCCAGGCCTGCCTTCAGCGGCCTTTCTCAATAGCAAGGCTACGCTCACTGAGTCTGTACATAGTCAAAGCTTTCCTTAAGTTTGGATCAGTCACAGTGGTCAGGTATTCTGCGGGTAATTATCGATAATTATCGGCCTTATTCTGCTCTGCATGCATTATTTGGTGTTTTACATTGTACACATTTTTGCTAAATTCCCGCATGCAGAGTCTCAATTTGGTGTTTTTCCCATTTTGTAAATTCTTGGTTGTTGAGCGGACCCCAGACCTCACAACCATGAAGGGCAATGGGTTCTATAACTGATTCAAGTATTTTTAGCCAGATCCTAATTGGTATGTCAAATGTTATGTTCCTTTTGATGGCATAGAAGGCCCTTCTTGCCTTGTCTCTCAGCTCATTCACAGCTTTGTGGAAGTTATCTGTGGCGCTGATGTTTAGGCCGAGGTATGTACAGTATAGTTTTCTGTGTGCTCTAGGACAACGGTGTCTAGATGGAATTTGTATTTGTGGTCCTGGCAACTGGACCTTTTTTGGAATACCATTATTTTTGTCTTACTGAGATTTACTGTCAGGGCCCAGGTCTGACAGAATCTGTGCAGAAGATCTAGGTGCTGCTGTAGGCCCTCCTTGGTTGGTGACAGAAGCACCAGATCATCAGCAAACAGAGGACATTTGACTTCAGATTCTAGATGTCCTTGGTTTAAGTCTTATGCTCAGGTGTCTGTCACTGACATTGGTTCAGATGTACGTTCCTGCATGTTTTATGTTTGTGGATAGTCGTGACAGGCAAAGTAAAGCTGTTACTATGGTGATGACTAGCTGGGTCAATATATAGACAGGAGAAGCAAAGCTGTTACTATGGTGATGACTAGCTGGGTCAATATATAGACAGGAGAAGTAAAGCTGTTACTATGGTGATGACTAGCTGGGTCAATATATAGACAGGAGAAGTAAAGCTGTTACTATGGTGATGACTAGCTGAGTCAATATATAGACAGGAGAAGCAAAGCTGTTACTATGGTGATGACTAGCTGGGTCAATATATAGACAGGAGAAGCAAAGCTGTTACTATGGTGATGACTAGCTGGGTCAATATATAGACAGGAGAAGTAAAGCTGTTACTATGGTGATGACTAGCTGGGTCAATATATAGACAGGTGAAGTAAAGCTGTTACTATGGTGATGACTAGCTGGGTCAATATATAGACAGGAGAAGTAAAGCTGTTACTATGGTGATGACTAGCTGGGTCAATATATAGACAGGAGAAGCAAAGCTGTTACTATGGTGATGACTAGCTGGGTCAATATATAGACAGGAGAAGTAAAGCTGTTACTATGGTGATGACTAGCTGGGTCAATATATAGACAGGAGAAGTAAAGCTGTTACTATGGTGATGACTAGCTGGGTCAATATATAGACAGGAGAAGTAAAGCTGTTACTATGGTGATGACTAGCTGGGTCAATATATAGACAGGAGAAGTAAAGCTGTTACTATGGTGATGACTAGCTGGGTCAATATATAGACAGGAGAAGTAAAGCTTTGTGGCTGTGTTGTTCTTACATCAAAGCATATGTGTGGGTGTGTGTGTGTGTGTGTGTGTGTGTGTGTGTGTGTGTGTGTGTGTGGGTGTTAGGGGGGTTACCTGGTTTTGGGTATTAGGAGGGTTACATGGTGTTGGGTATTAGGGGGTACCTGGTGTTGGGGTTTACCTGGTGTTGGGTATTAGGGGGGTTACCTGGTGTTGGGTATTAGGGGGTTACATGGTGTTGGGTATTAGGGGGGTTACCTGGTGTTGGGTATTAGGGGGTTACCTGGTGTTGGGTGTTAGGGGTTTCCTGGTGTTGGGTATTAGGGGGGTTACCTGGTGTTGGTATTAGGGGGTTTCCTGGTGTTGGGGGTTACCTGGTGTTGGGTATAAAGGGGGTTACCTGGTGTTGGGTATTAGGGGGGTTACCTGGTGTTGGGGGTTACCTGGTGTTGGTATTAGGGGGTTTCCTGGTGTTGGGTATTAGGGGGTTACCTGGTGTTGGTATTAGGGGGTTACCTGGTGTTGGGGGTTACCTGGTGTTGAGTATAAAGGGGGTTACCTGGTGTTGGGTATTAGGGGGTTACCTGGTGTTGGGGGTTACCTGGTGTTGGGTATTAGGGGGGTTACCTGGTGTTGGGTATTAGGGGGTTACCTGGTGTTGGGTATTAGGGGGTTACCTGGTGTTGGGTATTAGGGGGTTACCTGGTGTTGGGTATTAGGGTGGTTACCTGGTGTTGGGTATTAGGGGGTTACCTGGTGTTGGGTATTAGGGGGTTACATGGTGTTGGGTATTAGGGGGTTACCTGGTGTTGGGTATTAGGGGGTTACCTGGTGTTGGGTGTTAGGGGGTTACCTGGTGTTGGGTGTTGAACGTTGTTGGGTATTAGGGGGTTACATGGTGTTGGGTATTAGGGGGTTACCTGGTGTTGGGTATTAGGGGGTTACCTGGTGTTGGGTGTTAGGGGGGTTACCTGGTGTTGGGTGTTAGGGGGTAACCTGTTGTTGGGTATTAGGGGGTTACCTGGTGTTGGGGGTTACCTGGTGTTGGGTATAAGGGGGTTACCTGGTGTTGGGTATTAGGGGGTTACCTGGTGTTGGGTATTAGGGGGGTTACATGGTGTTGGGTATTAGGGGGTTACCTGGTGTTGGGTATTAGGGGGTTACCTGGTGTTGGGTGTTAGGGGGTTACCTGGTGTTGGGTGTTAGGGGGTTACCTGGTGTTGGGTATTAGGGGGTTACCTGGTGTTGGGTATAGGGGGGTTACATGGTGTTGGGTAGTAGGGGGTTACCTGGTGTTGGGTATTAGGGGGTTACCTGGTGTTGGGTGTTAGGGGGTTACCTGGTGTTGGGTGTTAGGGGGTTACCTGGTGTTGGGTTTAGGTGGGGTTACCTGGTGTTGGGTGTTAGGGGTTACCTGGTGTTGGGTATTAGGGGGTTACATGGTGTTGGGTGTTACCTGGTGTTGGGTGTTAGGGGGATTGCCTGGTGTTGGGTGTTAGGGAGTTACCTGGTGTTGGGTGTTAGGGGGGTTACCTGGTGTTGGGTATAGGGGGGTTACCTGGTGTTGGGATTAGGGGGTTACCTGGTGTTGGGTATTAGGGAGGTTACCTGGTGTTGGGTGTAGGGGGGTTACCTGGTGTTGGGTTTTAGGGAGTTTACCTGGTGTTGGGTGTTAGGGGGTTACCTGGTGTTGGGGGTTACCTGGTGTTGGGTATTAGGGGGTTACCTGGTGTTGGGTGTTACTTTGTGTTGGGGGTTACCTGGTGTTGGGGGTTACCTGGTATTGGGTTTTAGGGGGTTACCTCGTGTTGGGGGTTACCTGGTGTTGGGTATTAGGGGGTTACCTGGTGTTGGGTGTTATGGGGGTTACCTGGTGTTGGGTATAAGGGGGTTACCTGGTGTTGGGGGTTAGGGGGTTACCTGGTGTTGGGTATTAGGGGGTTACCTGGTGTTGGGTATTAGGGGGTTACCTGGTGTTGGGTGTTACCTTGTGTTGGGGGTTACCTGGTGTTGGGGGTTACCTGGTATTGGGTTTTAGGGGGCTTACCTGGTGTTGGGGGTTACCTGGTGTTGGGTATTAGGGGGTTACCTGGTGTTGGGTGTTACCTGGTGTTGGGGGTTACCTGGTGTTGGGGGTTACCTGGTATTGGGTTTAAGGGGGTTACCTGGTGTTGGGGGTTACCTGGTGTTGGGTATTAGGGGGTTACCTGGTGTTGGGTGTTATGGGGGTTACCTGGTGTTGGGTATTAGGGGGTTACCTGGTGTTGGGGGTTAAGGGGTTACCTGGTGTTGGGTATTAGGGGGGTTACCTGGTGTTGGGTGTTACCTGGTGTTGGGTATTAGGGGGGTTACATGGTGTTGGGTATTTTGGGGGTTACCTGGTGTTGGGTGTTACCTGGTGTTGGGTATTAGGGGGGTTACATGGTGTTGGGTGTTACCTGGTGTTGGGTGTTAGGGGTGTTACATGGTGTTGGGTATTAGGGGGGTTACCTGGTGTTGGGTATTAGGGGGTTACCTGGTGTTGGGTATTAGAGGGGTTACCTGGTGTTGGGGTTACCTGGTGTTGGGTTTTACCTGGTGTTGGGTGTTACCTGGTGTTGGGTATTAGAGGGGTTACCTGGTGTTGGGTGTTAGGGGGTTACATGGTGTTGGGTATTAGGGGGTTACATGATGTTGGGTGTTACCTGGTGTTGGGTATTAGGGGGGTTACATGGTGTTGGGTATTAGGGGGGTTACATGGTGTTGGGTGTTACCTGGTGTTGGGTATTAGGGGGTTACATGGTGTTGGGTGTTACCTGGTGTTGGGGTGTTAGGGGGTTACCTGGTGTTGGGTGTTAGGGAGGTTACATGATGTTGGGTATTAGGGGGTTACCTGGTGTTGGGTATTAGGGGGTTACCTGGTGTTGGGTGTTACCTGGTGTTGGGTATTAGGGGGTTACCTGGTGTTGGGTGTTAGGGGGTTACCTGGTGTTGGGTATTAGGGGGTTACATGGTGTTGGGTGTTACCTGGTGTTGGATATTAGGGGGTTACCTGGTGTTGGGTGTTAGGGGTTACCTGGAGTTGGGTGTTAGGGGGGTTACCTGGTGTTGGGTGTTAGGGGGTTACCTGGTGTTGGGTATTAGGGGATTTACCTGGTGTTGGGTGTTATGGAGGTTACATGGTGTTGGGTATTAGGGGGGTTACCTGGTGTTGGGGGTTACCTGGTGTTGGGTGTTAGGGAGGTTACATGGTGTTGGGTTTTAGGGGGGTTACCTGGTGTTTTGGGTTACCTGTCCAGGAATAGATATAAGCCATGTATTAAAACAGGGACATCCAAGAGGGTGTTTGTGTTGCTCCATCCATCTCTGGGTCAAACTCTTTAATTCCCCCTGATAGGAATGAGGGGAGACAGATTCCATCTCTCTCTATGGACAGATCTTAGATCAGATCGTGTTCCTGTAATATGTGTTGAGACAGGTCTTCCATCTCTCTCTATGGACAGATCTCAGATCAGATCATGTTCCTGTAATATGTGTTGAGACAGGTCTTCCATCTCTCTCTATGGACAGATCTCAGATCAGATCATGTTCCTGTAATATGTGTTGAGACAGGTCTTCCATCTCTCTCTATGGACATATCTCAGATCAGATCGTGTTCCTGTAATAATAGGGCTCATTTCTATGGACTGACTCCAGACCAGATCATATACCTGTATGTCTAGGCCTTTGTGCCTAGATTCCATTCAGTCTACTTACTGTAAGTGCTAATCCTTCAGTGTTTGTCAACTGTATAGTACATTCCCAGCTAGAGCATATGGTTCCTTGGAAGTTGTGGGAACATATGTTTTTGGTTTCCCATTGGTTCTGGGAACAAAGCCATACGTTTCCTAATCGGTAAAACTGAATGTTTTTTAATCGTTCTGAGAATGGAAGTGAAAAGTTGGCCTGTACATTACTTTAACAGAACATTTCCTCATGGTTGTATTTAAAGTCATGATCCCAAATTGTTCACTCACACCACACCACACCTCAGCACACCACACCACAGCCCACACACCACACCACACCCCACACACCACACCACACCCCACACCCCACACACCACACCTCACCTCACCACACCACACCTCACCACACTGAACCACTTTTTCACTACACACTAATGAATAATGCAGGGTGACCTGCCCACCACGGCTAATCATTTTAACATCTCTCTACAGCCGTATGAATATCCAGGAATCATTTTAACATCTCTCTACAGCCGTATGAATACCCAGGAATCATTTTAACATCTCTACAGCCGTATGAATATCCAGGAATCATTTTAACAGCTCTCTACAGCCGTATGAATACCCAGGAATCATTTTAACAGCTCTCTACAGCCATATGAATACCCAGGAATCATTTTAACTGCTCTCTACATCTGTATGAATACCCAGGAATCATTGTAACAGCTCTCTACAGCCGTATGAATACCCAGGAATCATTTCAACAGCTCTCTACAGCCGTATGAATACCCAGGAATCATTTTAACATCTCTACAGCCGTATGAATACCCAGGAATCATTTTAACTGCTCTCTACAGCCGTATGAATATCCAGGAATCATTTTAACTGCTCTCTACAGCCGTATGAATATCCAGGAATCATTTTAACAGCTCTCTACAGCCGTATGAATACCCAGGAATCATTTTAACTGCTCTCTACAGCCATATGAATACCCAGGAATCATTTTAACATCTCTACAGCCGTATGAATATCCAGGAATCATTTTAACTGCTCTCTACAGCCATATGAATACCCAGGAATCATTTTAACATCTCTCTACAGCCATATGAATACCCAGGAATCATTTTAACAGCTCTCTACAGCCGTATGAATACCCAGGAATCATTTTAACATCTCTCTACAGCCATATGAATACCCAGGAATCATTTTAACAGCTCTCTACATCTGTATGAACATCCAGGAATCATTTTAACTGCTCTCTACAGGCGTATGAATACCCAGGAATCATTTTAACATCTCTCTACAGCCGTATGAATACCCAGGAATCATTTTAACATCTCTCTACAGCCATATGAATACCCAGGAATCATTTTAAGATCTCTCTACAGCCATATGAATACCCAGGAATCATTTTAACATCTCTCTACAGCCGTATGAATACCCAGGAATCATTTTATCATCTCTCTAGGAATCATTTTAACTGCTCTCTACAGCCGTATGAATACCCAAGGAATCATTTTAACATCTCTCTACATCCGTATGAATACCCAGGAATTATTTTAACATCTCTACAGCCGAAAGAATACCCAGGAATCATTTTAACATCTCTACAGCCGAATGAATACCCAGGAATCATTTTAACAGCTCTCTACAGCCGTATGAATACCCAAGGAATCATTTTAACTGCTCTCTACAGCCGTATGAATACCCAGGAATCATTTTAACATCTCTACAGCCGAATGAATACCCAGGAATCATTTTAACATCTCTACAGCCGAATGAATACCCAGGAATCATTTTAACATCTCTACAGCCGAATGAAAACCCAGGAATCATTTTAACATCTCTCTACAGCCGTATGAATACCCAGGAATCATTTTAACAGCTCTCTACAGCCGTATGAATACCCAGGAATCATTTTAACAGCTCTCTACAGCTGTATGAATACCCAGGAATCATTTAAACATCTCTCTACAGCCGTATGAATACCCAGGAATCATTTTAACAGCTCTCTACAGCCGAATGAATACCCAGGAATCATTTTAACATCTCTACAGCCATATGAATATCCAGGAATCATTTTAACTGCTCTCTACATCCGTATGAATACCCAGGAATCATTTTAACAGCTCTCTACAGCCGTATGAATACCCAGGAATCATTTTAACAGCTCACTACAGCCGTATGAATACCCAGGAATCCTTTCAACAGCTCTCTACAGCCATATGAATACCCAGGAATCCTTGCAACATCTCTCAAATCAAATCCAATTTTATTTGCCACATACACATGGTTAGCAGATGTTAATGCGAGTGTAGCGAAATGCTTGTGCTTCTAGTTCCAACAGTGCAGTAATATCTAACAATAATATCTAACAATTCCCCAACAACTACCTAATACACACAAATCTAAAGGGGTGAATGAGAATATGTACATATAAGTATATGGATGAGCGATGACGAAGGTGCAATAGATGGTATAAAATACAGTATATACATGTGGTATGAGTAATGTAAGATATGTAAACATTATTAAAGTGGCATTATTTAAAGTGGCATTTTTTAAAGTGTCCAGTGATTGGGTCTCAATGTAGGCAGCAGCCTCTCTGAGTTAGTGATGGCTGTTTAACAGTCTGATGGCCTTGAGATAGAAGCTGTTTTTCAGTATCTCAGTCCCAGCTTTGATGCACCTGTACTGACCTCACCTTCTGGATGATAGCAGGGTGAACAGGCAGTGGCTCGGGTGGTTGTTGTCCTTGATGATCTTTTTGGCCTTCCTGTGACATCGGGTGCTGTGGGAGTCCTGGAGGGCAGGCAGTGTTCCCCCGGTGATGCGTTGTGCAGAACGCACCACCCTCTGGAGAGCCTTGCGGTTGAGGGCGGTGCAGTTGCCGTACCAGGCTGTGATACAGCCCGACAGGATGCTCTCGATTGTGCATATGTAAACGTTTGTGAGAGTTTTGGGTGACAAGCCACATTTCTTCAGCCTCCTGAGGTTGAAGAGGTGCTGTTGTGCCTTCTTCACCACGCTGTCTGTGTGGGTGGACCATTTCAGTTTGTCTTTGACGTGTACGCCGAGGAACTTAAAACTCTCCACCTTCTCCACTGTGGTCCCATCGATGTGGATAGAGGGCTGTTCCCTCTGCTGTTTCCTGAAGTCCACGATCATCTCCTTTGTTTTGTTGACGTTGAGTGAGAAGTTGTTTTCCTGACACCACACTCCGAGTGCCCTCACCTCCTCCCTGTAGGCCGTCTCGTCGTTGTTGGTAATCAAGCCCACTACTGTCGTCTGCAAACCTGATGATTGAGTTGGAGGCGTGCATGGCCACGCAGTCATGGGTGAACAGGGAGTACAGGAGAGGGCTGAGAATGCACCCTTGTGGGGCCCCAGTGTTGAGGATCAGCGGGGCGGAGATGTTGTTTCCTACCTTCACCACCTGGGGGCGGCCCGTCAGAAAGTCCAGGACCCAATTGCACAAGGCGGGGTTCAGACCCAGGGCTTCCAGCTTGATGATGAGCTTGGAGGGTACTATGGTGTTGAATGCTGAGATATAGTCAATGAACAGCATTCTTACATAGGTATTCCTCTTGTCCAGATGGGATAGGGCAGTGTGATGGCGTTTGCGTCGTCTGTGGACCTGTTGGGGCGGTAAGCAACATGACTCCTGGCTGACAGAGCTGGGACCTGTTAGTCCTGCTGTAGTTCTGGTAATGGAACACAGCTGGCCTAGAGAAGAAATTAGTTAATGGCCATGTGACAGGTTTAGAGAGGGGAGGGTGTGTGTGTGTGTGTGTGTGTGTGTGTGTGTGTGTGTGTGTGTGTGTGTGTGTGTGTGTGTGTGTGTGTGTGTGTGTGTGTGTGACAGGTTTAGAGAGGAGTGTGTGTGTGTGTGTGTGTGTGTGTGTGTGTGTGTGTGTGTGTGTGTGTGTGTGTGTGTGTGTGTGTGTGTGTGTGTGTGTGTGTGTGTGTGTGTGTGTGTGTGTGTGTGTGACAGGTTTAGAGAGGAGAGGGTGTGTGTGTGTGTGTGTGTGTGTGTGCGTGTGTGACAGGTTTAGAGAGGAGAGGGTGTGTGTGTTTGTGTGTGTTTGTGTGTGTGTGTGACAGGTTTAGAGAGGAGAGGGTGTGTGTGTGTGACAGGTTTAGAGAGGAGAGGGTGGGTGTGTGTGTGTGTGTGTGTGTGTGTGACAGGTTTAGAGAGGAGAGGGTGGGTGTGTGTGTGTGACAGGTTTAGAGAGGAGAGGGTGGGTGGGTGGGTGGGTGGGTGTGTGTGTGTGTGTGTGTGTGTGTGTGTGTGTGTGTGTGTGTGTGTGTGTGTGTGTGTGTGTGTGTGTGTGACAGGTTTAGAGAGGAGAGGGTGGGTGTGTCTTTTACTGCATGGACTATAGACAAGGGGTACACACACTCTGCTACCATGTCACTACTCTCTCTGCCAGCTCAGATGGCTCCTATCACTGTGTGGAGGGAGTAGAGGAGGAGGGGAAGGAGGAGGGAGGTGTTTGTCCAGACCGTGATTTCACTCACTGTTTATATATTTCTATAGAGGAGAGTCAAAGAGGGGGAGGTGTTTGTCCAGACCGTGATTTCACTCACTGTTTATATATTTCTATAGAGGAGAGTCAAAGAGGGGGAGGTGTTTGTCCAGACCGTGATTTCACTCACTGTTTATATATTTCTATAGAGGAGAGTCAAAGAGGGGGAGGTGTTTGTCCAGACTGTAAAATAGAATTTCCTCCTCCAGAAATGAGCCCAGTAACATTTTGGACCATGCAAATAGCCTGTGAATGTCCATATGATCAGGTATGCTGTCAGCAGTGAGCGTTATAACCTGTAGCCCAACAGCATAGTGGCTGTAAATGAATAGCCTGAAGCATGGGGTTGTCTATCTGTATTCACCCTGTTGGCCTAATCAGTAGCTAGATCGCAAATGGGATATTTTAACTAGTTAGCATCCTATTGAGGAATTGGCTGTTACTATGGGGATGACTAGCTAGGTCGATAGATAGACTGTTACTATGGGGATGACTAGCTAGGTCGATAGATAGACTGTTACTATGGGGATGACTAGCTAGGTCGATAGATAGACTGTTACTATGGGGATGACTAGCTAGGTCGATAGATAGACTGTTATTATGGGATGTCTAGCTTTTCTGTTCATTGCTAGTTTTGTTTGCAGAAGAAAAGTAAATGTGGACTGTTATTTTGGCAATTATTTTGCCTTTGGCGCAGCGCCACATTTAAATATCTGCAGCAGAAACACTGACTGCATTTCCATCCCGCCTGATGCAGCAGAGAGGGATGGGGGGAGGAGAGGAAGAGAAAACAAGGGGGAGATTGTTGATTCAGGGTTGTTGTCTGGCCGCTGAAGGGGCCACGGTGGAGGAGTGTCTCTCCCTGCCTGTAGGTCTGTTTATCTTGGCTGCTGTACAACCCAGTACAGCTGGTTCTCTCCCTCCTCCTTCCTTCATCCTTCTCTCTCTCTCTCTCTCTCTCTCTCTCTCTACCATGCCCCATGTACCTTTTCTCTCACCTCTCTACCCCTTCACCCCTCTCCCCTTCACCCTTCTCCCCCTTTCCCCCTTCACCCTTCTCACCCTCTCCTCCTCTTATCCTCACCAGGAATGTCCAGAATACCGCTGAGTACTGGCATGTAATTTTTCAGATTGAAGCAGGAAGCTACAACAGATGGAGAATGTAGGTCAGTTAGTAGAACATGGTCCTCTGTAGTTCAGTTAGTAGAACATGGTCCTCTGTAGTTCAGTTAGTAGAACATGGTCCTCTGTAGTTCAGTTAGTAGAACATGGCTCCAGGTCCTCTGTAGTTCAGTTAGTAGAGCATGGCTCCAGGTCCTCTGTAGTTCAGTTAGTAGAACATGGCTCCAGGTCCTCTGTAGTTCAGTTAGTAGAACATGGTCCTCTGTAGTTCAGTTAGTAGAACATGACTCCAGGTCCTCTGTAGTTCAGTTAGTAGAACATGGTCCTCTGTAGTTCAGTTAGTAGAACATGACTCCAGGTCCTCTGTAGTTCAGTTAGTAGAACATGGTCCTCTGTAGTTCAGTTAGTAGAACATGGTCCTCTGTAGTTCAGTTAGTAGAACATGGTCCTCTGTAGTTCAGTTAGTAGAACATGGCTCCAGGTCCTCTTTAGCTCAGTTAGTAGAACATGGTCCTCTATAGTTCAGTTAGTAGAGCATGGCTCCAGGTCCTCTGTAGTTCAGTTAGTAGAACATGGTCCTCTGTAGTTCAGTTAGTAGAGCATGGCTCCAGGTCCTCTGTAGTTCAGTTAGTAGAACATGGTCCTCTGTAGTTCAGTTAGTAGAACATGGTCCTCTGTAGTTCAGTTAGTAGAACATGGTCCTCTGTAGTTCAGTTAGTAGAACATGGTCCTCTGTAGTTCAGTTAGTAGAACATGGTCCTCTGTAGTTCAGTTAGTAGAACATGGCTCCAGGTCCTCTGTAGTTCAGTTAGTAGAACATGGCTCCAGGTCCTCTGTAGTTCAGTTAGTAGAACATGGCTCCAGGTCCTCTGTAGTTCAGTTAGTAGAACATGGTCCTCTGTAGTTCAGTTTGTAGAACATGGCTCCAGGTCCTCTGTAGTTCAGTTAGTAGAACATGGCTCCAGGTCCTCTGTAGTTCAGTTAGTAGAGCATGGCTCCAGGTCCTCTGTAGTTCAGTTAGTAGAACATGGCTCCAGGTCCTCTGTAGTTCAGTTAGTAGAGCATGGTCCTCTGTAGTACAGTTAGTAGAGCATGGCTCCAGGTCCTCTGTAGTTCAGTTAGTAGAACATGGCTCCAGGTCCTCTGTAGTTCAGTTAGTAGAACATGGTCCTCTGTAGTTGATTTAGTAGAACATGGCTCCAGGTCCTCTGTAGTTCAGTTAGTAGAGCATGGCTCCAGGTCCTCTGTAGTTCAGTTAGTAGAACATGGTCCTCTGTAGTTCAGTTAGTAGAGCATGGCTCCAGGTCCTCTGTTGTTCAGTTAGTAGAGCATGGTCCTCTGTAGGTCAGTTAGTAGAGCATGGCTCCAGGTCCTCTGTAGTTCAGTTAGTAGAGCATGGCTCCAGGTCCTCTGTAGTTCAGTTAGTAGAACATGGTCCTCTGTAGTTCAGTTAGTAGAGCATGGCTCCAGGGCCTCTGTAGTTCAGTTAGTAGAACATGGCTCCAGGTCCTCTGTAGTTCAGTTAGTAGAACATGGCTCCAGGTCCTCTGTAGTTCAGTTAGTAGAACATGGCTCCAGGTCCTCTGTAGTTCAGTTAGTAGAACATGGCTCCAGGGCCTCTGTAGTTCAGTTAGTAGAACATGGCTCCAGGTCCTCTGTAGTTCAGTTAGTAGAACATAGCTCCAGGTCCTCTGTAGTTCAGTTAGTAGAACATGGCTCCAGGTCCTCTGTAGTTCAGTTAGTAGAACATAGCTACAGGTCCTCTGTAGTTCAGTTAGTAGAACATGGCTCCAGGTCCTCTGTAGGTCAGTTAGTAGAACATGGCTCCAGGTCCTCTGTAGTTCAGTTTGTAGAACATGGCTCCAGGTACTCTGTAGGTCAGTTAGTAGAACATGGCTCCAGGTCCTCTGTAGTTCAGTTAGTAGAACATGGCTCCAGGTCCTCTGTAGTTCAGTTAGTAGAACATGGCTCCAGGGCCTCTGTAGTTCAGTTAGTAGAACATGGCTCCAGGTCCTCTGTAGTTCAGTTAGTAGAGCATGGCTCCAGGTCCTCTGTAGTTCAGTTAGTAGAGCATGGCTCCAGGGTCTCTGTAGTTCAGTTAGTAGAGCATGGCTCCAGGGCCTCTGTAGTTCAGTTAGTAGAACATGGCTCCAGGTCCTCTGTAGGTCAGTTAGTAGAACATGGCTCCAGGGCCTCTGTAGTTCAGTTAGTAGAACATGGCTCCAGGTCCTCTGTAGTTCAGTTAGTAGAACATGGCTCCAGGGCCTCTGTAGTTCAGTTAGTAGAACATGGCTCCAGGTCCTCTGTAGTTCAGTTAGTAGAACATGGCTGCAGGTCCTCTGTAGTTCAGTTAGCAGAACATGGCTCCAGGTCCTCTGTAGTTCAGTTAGTAGAACATGGCTCCAGGTCCTCTGCAGTTCAGTTAGTAGAACATGGCTCCAGGTCCTCTGCAGTTCAGTTAGTAGAACATGGCTCCAGGTCCTCTGTAGTTCAGTTAGTAGAACATGGCTCCAGGTCCTCTGTAGTTCAGTTAGTAGAACATAGCTCCAGGTCCTCTGTAGTTCAGTTAGTAGAACATGGCTCCAGGTCCTCTGTAGGTCAGTTAGTAGAGCATGGCTCCAGGTCCTCTGTTGTTCAGTTAGTAGAGCATGGCTCCAGGTCCTCTGTAGTTCAGTTAGTAGAACATGGCTCCAGGTCCTCTGTAGTTCAGTTAGTAGAACATGGCTCCAGGACCTCTGTAGTTCAGTTAGTAGAACATGGCTCCAGGTCCTCTGTAGTTCAGTTAGTAGAGCATGGCTCCAGGTCCTCTGTAGTTCAGTTAGTAGAACATGGTCCTCTGTAGTTCAGTTAGTAGAGCATAGCTCCAGGTCCTCTGTAGTTCAGTTAGTAGAGCATGGCTCCAGGTCCTCTGTAGTTCAGTTAGTAGAACATGGCTCCAGGTAATCTGTAGTTCAGTTAGTAGAACATGGTCCTCTGTAGTTCAGTTAGTAGAACATGGCTCCAGGTCCTCTGTAGTTCAGTTAGTAGAACATGGTCCTCTGTAGTTCAGTTAGTAGAACATGGCTCCAGGTCCTCTGTAGTTCAGTTAGTAGAGCATGGCTCCAGGTCCTCTGTAGTTCAGTTAGTAGAACATGGCTCCAGGTCTTCTGTAGTTCAGTTAGTAGAGCATGGCTCCAGCTCCTCTGTAGTTCAGTTAGTAGAACATGGCTCCAGGTCCTCTGTAGTTCAGTTAGTAGAACATGGTCCTCTGTAGTTCAGTTAGTAGAACATGGCTCCAGGTCCTCTGTAGTTCAGTTAGTAGAACATGGCTCCAGGTCCTCTGTAGTTCAGTTAGTAGAACATGGCTCCAGGTCCTCTGTAGTTCAGTTAGTAGAACATGGCTCCAGGTCCTCTGTAGTTCAGTTAGTAGAACATGGCTCCAGGTCCTCTGTAGTTCAGTTAGTAGAACATGGTCCTCTGTCGTTCAGTTAGTAGAACATGGCTCCAGGTCCTCTGTAGTTCAGTTAGTAGAGCATGGCTCCAGGTCTTCTGTAGTTCAGTTAGTAGAAGATGGCTCCAGGTCCTCTGTAGTTCAGTTAGTAGAACATGGTCCTCTGTACTTCAGTTAGTAGAAGATGGCTCCAGGTCCTCTGTAGTTCAGTTAGTAGAGCATGGCTCCAGGTCCTCTGTAGTTCAGTTAGTAGAACATGGTCCTCTGTAGTTCAGTTAGTAGAGCATGGCTCCAGGTCCTCTGTAGTTCAGTTAGTAGAGCATGGCTCCAGGTCCTCTGTAGTTCAGTTAGTAGAACATGGCTCCAGGTCCTCTGTAGTTCAGTTAGTAGAACATGGTCCTCTGTAGTTCAGTTAGTAGAACATGGCTCCAGGTCCTCTGTAGTTAAGTTAGTAGAACATGGCTCCAGGTCCTCTGTAGTTCAGTTAGTAGAACATGACTCCAGGTCCTCTGTAGTTCAGTTAGTAGAACATGGTCCTCTGTAGTTCAGTTAGTAGAACATGGTCCTATGTAGTTCAGTTAGTAGAACATGGTCCTCTGTAGTTCAGTTAGTAGAACATGGTCCTCTGTAGTTCAGTTAGTAGAACATGGTCCTCTGTAGTTCAGTTAGTAGAACATGGCTCCAGGTCCTCTGTAGTTCAGTTAGTAGAACATGGCTCCAGGTCCTCTGTAGTTCAGTTAGTAGAACATGGCTCCAGGTCCTCTGTAGTTCAGTTAGTAGAACATGGTCCTCTGTAGTTCAGTTTGTAGAACATGGCTCCAGGTCCTCTGTAGTTCAGTTAGTAGAACATGGCTCCAGGTCCTCTGTAGTTCAGTTAGTAGAGCATGGCTCCAGGTCCTCTGTAGTTCAGTTAGTAGAACATGGCTCCAGGTCCTCTGTAGTTCAGTTAGTAGAGCATGGTCCTCTGTAGTACAGTTAGTAGAGCATGGCTCCAGGTCCTCTGTAGTTCAGTTAGTAGAACATGGCTCCAGGTCCTCTGTAGTTCAGTTAGTAGAACATGGTCCTCTGTAGTTCATTTAGTAGAACATGGCTCCAGGTCCTCTGTAGTTCAGTTAGTAGAGCATGGCTCCAGGTCCTCTGTAGTTCAGTTAGTAGAACATGGTCCTCTGTAGTTCAGTTAGTAGAGCATGGCTCCAGGTCCTCTGTTGTTCAGTTAGTAGAGCATGGTCCTCTGTAGGTCAGTTAGTAGAGCATGGCTCCAGGTCCTCTGTAGTTCAGTTAGTAGAGCATGGCTCCAGGTCCTCTGTAGTTCAGTTAGTAGAACATGGTCCTCTGTAGTTCAGTTAGTAGAGCATGGCTCCAGGGCCTCTGTAGTTCAGTTAGTAGAACATGGCTCCAGGTCCTCTGTAGTTCAGTTAGTAGAACATGGCTCCAGGGCCTCTGTAGTTCAGTTAGTAGAACATGGCTCCAGGTCCTCTGTAGTTCAGTTAGTAGAACATAGCTCCAGGTCCTCTGTAGTTCAGTTAGTAGAACATGGCTCCAGGTCCTCTGTAGTTCAGTTAGTAGAACATAGCTACAGGTCCTCTGTAGTTCAGTTAGTAGAACATGGCTCCAGGTCCTCTGTAGGTCAGTTAGTAGAACATGGCTCCAGGTCCTCTGTAGTTCAGTTTGTAGAACATGGCTCCAGGTACTCTGTAGGTCAGTTAGTAGAACATGGCTCCAGGTCCTCTGTAGTTCAGTTAGTAGAACATGGCTCCAGGTCCTCTGTAGTTCAGTTAGTAGAACATGGCTCCAGGGCCTCTGTAGTTCAGTTAGTAGAACATGGCTCCAGGTCCTCTGTAGTTCAGTTAGTAGAGCATGGCTCCAGGTCCTCTGTAGTTCAGTTAGTAGAGCATGGCTCCAGGGTCTCTGTAGTTCAGTTAGTAGAGCATGGCTCCAGGGCCTCTGTAGTTCAGTTAGTAGAACATGGCTCCAGGTCCTCTGTAGGTCAGTTAGTAGAACATGGCTCCAGGGCCTCTGTAGTTCAGTTAGTAGAACATGGCTCCAGGTCCTCTGTAGTTCAGTTAGTAGAACATGGCTCCAGGGCCTCTGTAGTTCAGTTAGTAGAACATGGCTCCAGGTCCTCTGTAGTTCAGTTAGTAGAACATGGCTGCAGGTCCTCTGTAGTTTAGTTAGCAGAACATGGCTCCAGGTCCTCTGTAGTTCAGTTAGTAGAACATGGCTCCAGGTCCTCTGCAGTTCAGTTAGTAGAACATGGCTCCAGGTCCTCTGCAGTTCAGTTAGTAGAACATGGCTCCAGGTCCTCTGTAGTTCAGTTAGTAGAACATGGCTCCAGGTCCTCTGTAGTTCAGTTAGTAGAACATAGCTCCAGGTCCTCTGTAGTTCAGTTAGTAGAACATGGCTCCAGGTCCTCTGTAGGTCAGTTAGTAGAGCATGGCTCCAGGTCCTCTGTTGTTCAGTTAGTAGAGCATGGCTCCAGGTCCTCTGTAGTTCAGTTAGTAGAACATGGCTCCAGGTCCTCTGTAGTTCAGTTAGTAGAACATGGCTCCAGGACCTCTGTAGTTCAGTTAGTAGAACATGGCTCCAGGTCCTCTGTAGTTCAGTTAGTAGAGCATGGCTCCAGGTCCTCTGTAGTTCAGTTAGTAGAACATGGTCCTCTGTAGTTCAGTTAGTAGAGCATAGCTCCAGGTCCTCTGTAGTTCAGTTAGTAGAGCATGGCTCCAGGTCCTCTGTAGTTCAGTTAGTAGAACATGGCTCCAGGTAATCTGTAGTTCAGTTAGTAGAACATGGTCCTCTGTAGTTCAGTTAGTAGAACATGGCTCCAGGTCCTCTGTAGTTCAGTTAGTAGAACATGGTCCTCTGTAGTTCAGTTAGTAGAACATGGCTCCAGGTCCTCTGTAGTTCAGTTAGTAGAGCATGGCTCCAGGTCCTCTGTAGTTCAGTTAGTAGAACATGGCTCCAGGTCTTCTGTAGGTCAGTTAGTAGAGCATGGCTCCAGCTCCTCTGTAGTTCAGTTAGTAGAACATGGCTCCAGGTCCTCTGTAGTTCAGTTAGTAGAACATGGTCCTCTGTAGTTCAGTTAGTAGAACATGGCTCCAGGTCCTCTGTAGTTCAGTTAGTAGAACATGGCTCCAGGTCCTCTGTAGTTCAGTTAGTAGAACATGGCTCCAGGTCCTCTGTAGTTCAGTTAGTAGAACATGGCTCCAGGTCCTCTGTAGTTCAGTTAGTAGAACATGGCTCCAGGTCCTCTGTAGTTCAGTTAGTAGAACATGGTCCTCTGTCGTTCAGTTAGTAGAACATGGCTCCAGGTCCTCTGTAGTTCAGTTAGTAGAGCATGGCTCCAGGTCCTCTGTAGTTCAGTTAGTAGAAGATGGCTCCAGGTCCTCTGTAGTTCAGTTAGTAGAACATGGTCCTCTGTACTTCAGTTAGTAGAACATGGCTCCAGGTCCTCTGTAGTTCAGTTAGTAGAGCATGGCTCCAGGTCCTCTGTAGTTCAGTTAGTAGAACATGGTCCTCTGTAGTTCAGTTAGTAGCGCATGGCTCCAGGTCCTCTGTAGTTCAGTTAGTAGAGCATGGCTCCAGGTCCTCTGTAGTTCAGTTAGTAGAACATGGCTCCAGGTCCTCTGTAGTTCAGTTAGTAGAACATGGTCCTCTGTAGTTCAGTTAGTAGAACATGGCTCCAGGTCCTCTGTAGTTAAGTTAGTAGAACATGGCTCCAGGTCCTCTGTAGTTCAGTTAGTAGAACATGACTCCAGGTCCTCTGTAGTTCAGTTAGTAGAACATGGTCCTCTGTAGTTCAGTTAGTAGAACATGGCTCCAGGTCCTCTGTAGTTCAGTTAGTAGAACATGGCTCCAGGTCCTCTGTAGTTCAGTTAGTAGAACATGGCTCCAGGTCCTCTGTAGTTCAGTTAGTAGAACATGGCTCCAGGGCCTCTGTAGTTCAGTTAGTAGAACATGGCTCCAGGTCCTCTGTAGTTCAGTTAGTAGAGCATGGCTCCAGGGCCTCTGTAGTTCAGTTAGTAGAGCATGGCTCCAGGGCCTCTGTAGTTCAGTTAGTAGAACATGCCTCCAGGTCCTCTGTAGTTCAGTTAGTAGAGCATGGCTCCAGGGCCTCTGTAGTTCAGTTAGTAGAACATGGCTCCAGGGCCTCTGTAGTTCAGTTAGTAGAGCATGGCTCCAGGGCCTCTGTAGTTCAGTTAGTAGAACATGGCTCCAGGTCCTCTGTAGTTCAGTTAGTAGAACATGGCTCCAGGGCCTCTGTAGTTCAGTTAGTAGAACATGGCTCCAGGTCCTCTGTAGTTCAGTTAGTAGAACATGGCTGCAGGTCTTCTGTAGTTCAGTTAGCAGAACATGGCTCCAGGTCCTCTGTAGTTCAGTTAGTAGAACATGGCTCCAGGTCCTCTGTAGTTCAGTTAGTAGAACATGGCTCCAGGTCCTCTGCAGTTCAGTTAGTAGAACATGGCTCCAGGTCCTCTGTAGTTCAGTTAGTAGAACATGGCTCCAGGTCCTCTGTAGTTCAGTTAGTAGGACATGGCTCCAGGTCCTCTGTAGTTCAGTTAGTAGAACATAGCTCCAGGTCCTCTGTAGTTCAGTTAGTAGAACATGGCTCCAGGTCCTCTGTAGGTCAGTTAGTAGAGCATGGCTCCAGGTCCTCTGTTGTTCAGTTAGTAGAGCATGGCTCCAGGTCCTCTGTAGTTCAGTTAGTAGAACATGGCTCCAGGTCCTCTGTAGTTCAGTTAGTAGAACATGGCTCCAGGTCCTCTGTAGTTCAGTTAGTAGAACATGGCTCCAGGTCCTCTGTAGTTCAGTTAGTAGAGCATGGCTCCAGGTCCTCTGTAGTTCAGTTAGTAGAACATGGTCCTCTGTAGTTCAGTTAGTAGAGCATGGCTCCAGGTCCTCTGTAGTTCAGTTAATAGAGCATGGCTCCAGGTCCTCTGTAGTTCAGTTAGTAGAACATGGCTCCAGGTCCTCTGTAGTTCAGTTAGTAGAACATGGTCCTCTGTAGTTCAGTTAGTAGAACATGGCTCCAGGTCCTCTGTAGTTCAGTTAGTAGAACATGGTCCTCTGTAGTTCAGTTAGTAGAACATGGCTCCAGGTCCTCTGTAGTTCAGTTAGTAGAGCATGGCTCCAGGTCCTCTGTAGTTCAGTTAGTAGAACATGGCTCCAGGTCCTCTGTAGTTCAGTTAGTAGAGCATGGCTCCAGGTCCTCTGTAGTTCAGTTAGTAGAACATGGCTCCAGGTCCTCTGTAGTTCAGTTAGTAGAACATGGCTCCAGGTCCTCTGTAGTTCAGTTAGTAGAACATGGCTCCAAGTCCTCTGTAGTTCAGTTAGTAGAACATGGCTCCAGGTCCTCTGTAGTTCAGTTAGTAGAACATGGCTCCAGGTCCTCTGTAGTTCAGTTAGTAGAACATGGCTCCAGGTTCTCTGTAGTTCAGTTAGTAGAACATGGCTCCAGGTCCTCTGTAGTTCAGTTAGTAGAACATGGTCCTCTGTCGTTCAGTTAGTAGAACATGGCTCCAGGTCCTCTGTAGTTCAGTTAGTAGAGCATGGCTCCAGGTCCTCTGTAGTTCAGTTAGTAGAAGATGGCTCCAGGTCCTCTGTAGTTCAGTTAGTAGAACATGGTCCTCTGTAGTTCAGTTAGTAGAACATGGCTCCAGGTCCTCTGTAGTTCAGTTAGTAGAGCATGGCTCCAGGTCCTCTGTAGTTCAGTTAGTAGAACATGGTCCTCTGTAGTTCAGTTAGTAGAGCATGGCTCCAGGTCCTCTGTAGTTCAGTTAGTAGAGCATGGCTCCAGGTCCTCTGTAGTTCAGTTAGTAGAACATGGCTCCAGGTCCTCTGTAGTTCAGTTAGTAGAACATGGTCCTTTGTAGTTCAGTTAGTAGAACATGGCTCCAGGTCCTCTGTAGTTCAGTTAGTAGAACATGGCTCCAGGTCCTCTGTAGTTCAGTTAGTAGAACATGACTCCAGGTCCTCTGTAGTTCAGTTAGTAGAACATTGTCCTCTGTAGTTCAGTTAGTAGAACATGGCTCCAGGTCCTCTGTAGTTCAGTTAGTAGAACATGGCTCCAGGTCCTCTGTAGTTCAGTTAGTAGAACATGACTCCAGGTCCTCTGTAGTTCAGTTAGTAGAACATGGTCCTCTGTAGTTCAGTTAGTAGAACATGGCTCCAGGTCCTCTGTAGTTCAGTTAGTAGAACATGGCTCCAGGTCCTCTGTAGTTCAGTTAGTAGAACATGGCTCCAGGTCCTCTGTAGTTCAGTTAGTAGAACATGGCTCCAGGTCCTCTGTAGTTCAGTTAGTAGAGCATGGCTCCAGGTCCTCTGTAGTTCAGTTAGTAGAACATGGCTCCAGGTCCTCTGTAGTTCAGTTAGTAGAACATGGCTCCAGGTCCTCTGTAGTTCAGTTAGTAGAACATGGCTCCAGGTCCTCTGTAGTTCAGTTAGTAGAACATGGCTCCAGTTCCTCTGTAGTTCAGTTAGTAGAACATGGCTCCAGGTCCTCTGTAGTTCAGTTAGTAGAACATGGTCCTCTGTAGTTCAGTTAGTAGAACATGGCTCCAGGTCCTCTGTAGTTCAGTTAGTAGAGCATGGCTCCAGGTCCTCTGTAGTTCAGTTAGTAGAACATGGCTCCAGGTCCTCTGTCGGTCAGTTAGTAGAGCATGGCTCCAGGTCCTCTGTAGTTCAGTTAGTAGAACATGGCTCCAGGTCCTCTGTAGTTCAGTTAGTAGAACATGGCTCCAAGTCCTCTGTAGTTCAGTTAGTAGAACATGGCTCCAGGTCCTCTGTAGTTCAGTTAGTAGAACATGGCTCCAGGTCCTCTGTAGTTCAGTTAGTAGAACATGGCTCCAGGTCCTCTGTAGTTCAGTTAGTAGAACATGGCTCCAGGTCCTCTAGTAGAGAGGAGAACAGAGTCAAGCTGTCTCAACCCCCCACATCACAGTGACACTAGTAACTCCAATGCAATAATGTATTAACCAACGTTCAGCAGGAGGAGAACAGACTGAATGATGGACTGTTTGTAACCTGGACTCTGTTGCTCTGAATGACAGACAGTTTATAGCCTGGATGCTCTGATGCTCTGAATGATGGACTGTTTGTAGCCTGGATGCTCTGAATGACAGACTGTTTTTAGCCTGGACTCTGTTGCTCTGAATGACAGACTGTTTGTAGCCTGGACTCTGTTGCTCTGAATGACAGACTGTTTGTAACCTGGATGCTCTGATGGAATGTCTGAAGCCAGTTGTTGTTCACAGAACTACATGACCTTTACATTAGATGACATTACAATATACATGTCTTGTGTATTCAGTCAGTTCAGGAAGTATAGAGAGGGGTTGTTGTCCTCTAGTAAAGACACTGTTAAGGTCTGAGTAGAGGGGGAGGGGTGAGGGAGAGGGGTGAGAGAGGAGATGAGGGTAGAGGAGGCAGAGAGGGAGAGGAGAGGAGGGTAGAGGATGAGGAGAGGGAGAGGGAGAGGAGAGGAGGGTAGAGGAGGAGGAGAGGGAGAGGAGGGTAGAGGAGGAGGAGAGGGAGAGGAGGGGAGGGGTGAAGAGAGGAGATGAGGGTAGAGGAGGCGGAGAGGGAGAGGAGAGGAGAGGAGGGTGGAGGAGAGGGAGAGGAGGGTAGAGGAGGAGGAGGAGAGGGAGAGGAGAGGAGGGTAGAGGAGGAGGAGGAGAGGGAGAGGAGAGGAGGAGGAGAGGGGGGAGGAGAGGAGGAGGAGGAGAGGGAGAGGAGGGGAGGAGGAGAGGGAGAGGAGAAGGGGAGGAGAGGGAGAGGAGAGGAGGGAAGAGGAGAGGAGGAGGAGAGGAGGAGGAGAGGGAGAGGAGAGGAGGGGAGGGGTGAAGAGAGGAGATGAGAGTAGAGGAGGAGAAGGAGAGGAGGGTAGAGGAGGAGGAAGAGAGGGAGAGGAGAGGAGGGTAGAGGAGGAGGAGAGGGAGAGGAGAGGAGAGGAGGAGGGGATGGGGATAGGAGGAGGATTGGAGGGGATGGGGGAGAGGAGGAGAGGGAGAGGGAGCGGAGGGTAGAGGAGGAGAGGGAGAGGAGAGGGAGAGGAGAGGAGAGGAGGAGAGGAGAGGAGAGGAGAGGAGGAGGAGAGGGAGAGGAGGAGGGGATGGGGAGAGGAGGAGGGGGAGAGGAGATGTATTAGATGCATACTGTAAGTGAAACCACCCCCTAGCCAGATGGTTCAGTAGCCATGAACTGGCTCCCGTATTCTCCCTGGACACGCCTCCTAGCCTCACCTCTCCTCTCTCTGGTGATACGGGATCCCCCACCGCTCCACGCCCTTGGCAACCAGGACTTCCTCGGCAACCGTCCCTCCCTCCTCCTGGAGTCGTGTGTGTGTGTGTCTCCCTGTGCGTCTCCATGTGTTTGTATATAGCCTGACCTCTAAAGCAGGTCGTAGGTTGTAGGTGAACAGTCTCTGCTCTACCACGCAGTGTTAAATCCACACACACACACACACACACACACACACACACACACACACACACACACACACACACACACACACACACACACACACACACACACACACACACACACACACACTCTGTGTTAAATCCCTTTAAGTGCTTTACGAGGATAAAGAAGTCGTCGTCTCACTGCTCAGCCTATGTTCTCTCAGTACTGCGGTCCTAATGGGACCCTGGGCCCAGCCATGGGCCCAGCGTATAGCGGGCTTACAGTATGACCAGGGCCCATGGGCCCAGCGTATAGCGGGCTTACAGTATAATACAGTAGGTCACAGAGTGTCTCTTTCTACAGCTCCTGTCAGAAGGCTTGTTTGACATCTTGTTTATGTGTGTGTAATATGAGGACATCTGATGAGATGTGTGTCTTTACAAATGCACATATTTGAGCGTGTCAGCGCTCGTGTGTCTCATTGCTTGTGAGGAACAGATGTAGCCCTGAGTACCGAGTCTGTCTCTCCTCTTCCTCCTCCCCCTCTCCCTCCTGTCAGAGAGGACCCGCTGTGCCAATCTGTTTTCAGTACTGTTTATTCACCCTCTTAAAGAACACCAACATGTGAGGACGGATCATACACATCCTCCCCCTCTCTTCTCCCTCCTCTCTTCCCTTCTCTCCTCTCGCTCTCCTCTCCTCGTCTCTCCCTCTCTTCTCCCCCCTCTCTTCCCTTCTCTCCTCTCGCTCTCCTCTCCTCGTCTCTCCCTCTCCTCTCGCTCTCCTCTCCTCGTCTCTCCTCTCGCTCTCCTCTCCTCGTCTCTCCTCTCGCTCTCCTCTCCTCGTCTCTCCTCTCCTCGTCTCTCCTCTCCTCGTCTCTCCTCTCTTCTCCCCCTCTCTTCCCTTCTCTCCTCTCCTCATCTCTCCCTCTCTTCTCCCCTCTCTTCCCTTCTCTCCTCCTCTCCTCGTCTCTAATCTCTTCTTCCCCTTCTCATCTTCTCTCCTCTCGCTTCTCTCCTTGTCTCTCTTATCCCCTCCTCTCCCTCCTCCTCTCTCTCATCTTTTCTATTCCCACCATCACCGCTCTTAATGACAGAGACAAATTCAGCATCATGCAATGCTCAACCCACCTGCAGAGCTGCAGCACTGGGCTCCACATTGCCTGCCAAAGTGGGTTACAGTGACAAATTATCAAATATATTAATCAGTGTTAAACATGAAGGGTTTGTGAGACACTAATATGTTGGGTTTACTAAATATTTGTGTGACATCACTTCATATTTAATCATATTATGAGTAAATCTAAACAAAAATGGATCTCTGGTCTTCAGGTCCTCTGGTCCTCTGGGTCCTCTGGTCCTCTGGGTCCTCTGGGACTCTGGGACTCTGGGTCCTCTGTTCCTCTGGGACTCTGGGTCCTCTGGTCCTCTGGGTCCTCTGGTCCTCTGTGTCCTCTGGTCCTCTGGGTCCTCTGGGTCCTCTGGTCCTCTGGGACTCTGGGTCCTCTGGTACTCTGGGTCCTCTGGTCCTCTGGGTCCTCTGGTCCTTTGGTCCTCTGGTCCTCTGGGACTCTGGGTCCTCTGGTCCTCTGGGACTCTGGGTCCTCTGGGTCCTCTGGTCCTCTGGGACTCTGGGACTCTGGTCCTCTGGTCCTCTGGTCCTCTGGGACTCTGGTCTTCTGGTCCTCTGGGACTCTGGTCCTCTGGTCCTCTGGTCTTCTGGTCCTCTGCGTTCTCTGGGTCCTCTGGGACTCTGGGACTCTGGGTCCTCTGTTCCTCTGGGACTCTGGGTCCTCTGGTCCTCTGGGTCCTCTGGTCCTCTGGGTCCTCTGGTCCTCTGGGACTCTGGGTCCTCTGGTACTCTGGGTCCTCTGGTCCTCTGGGTCCTCTGGTCCTTTGGTCCTCTGGTCCTCTGGGACTCTGGGTCCTCTGGTCCTCTGGGACTGGGAGAAATGGGAGTGAAGTTCTAGAGTCAAGTTGGGGACAGGATAGGACAGGATCAACAGGACAGGACAGGACCGACAGGACCGACAGGACCGACAGGACAGGATCGACAGGACAGGATCGACAGGACAGGACAGGATCGACAGGACAGGATCGACAGGACAGGACAGGATCGACAGGACAGGATCGACAGGACAGGACAGGATCGACAGGACAGGATCGACAGGACAGGATCGACAGGACCGACAGGACCGACAGGACAGGACCGACAGGACAGGACCGACAGGACAGGACAGGATCGACAGGACAGGATCGACAGGACAGAATCGACAGGACAGGATCGACAGGACAGGATCGACAGGACAGGATCGACAGGACAGGATCGACAGGACAGGACAGGATTGACAGGACAGGATCGACAGGACAGGATCGACAGGACCGACAGGACCGACAGGACAGGACCGACAGGACAGGACAGGATCGACAGGACCGACAGGACCGACAGGACAGGACCGACGACAGGATCGACAGGACAGGATCGACAGGACAGGATCGACAGGACAGGACAGGATCGACAGGACAGGATCGACAGGACAGGATCGACAGGACAGGATCGACAGGACAGGACAGGATCGACAGGACAGGATCGACAGGACCGACAGGACAGGACCGACAGGACAGGACAGGATCGACAGGACAGGATCGACAGGACAGGACAGAATCGACAGGACAGGATCGACAGGACAGGATCGACAGGACAGGACAGGATCGACAGGACAGGATCGACAGGACAGGACAGGATTGACAGGACAGGATCGACAGGATCGACAGGACAGGACAGGATCAACAGGACAGGACAGAATCGACAGGACAGGATCGACAGGACAGGACAGGATCGACAGGACAGGACAGGATCGACAGGAACGGGCAGTACAGGAATAGTTATAAACTGAGTTTTTGGGAGGGGGTAGAAATATGTAGTGTGTGGAGCTTTTCATCAAATCATAATTATGTGGAGGCCTAATATAGTTGACTTAATAACTTGTCAATAATCAACTGACTGGCTTTCTTGATGTCTATAGTATTCTCTCTGGTTTCCAATCTGGTTTCAGGTTATGGACGTGTCACTGCAACCTTAAAGGTCCTCAGTGATGTCATCATTGCCCATGATTCTAAGCGATATTGTGCTGCTATTTTTATTGACTTGGCCAAAGCTTTTGTTACGGTAGACCATTCCATTCTTGTGGGCCGGTTAAGGAGTATTGGTGTCTCTGAGGGGTCTTTGGCATGGTTTGCTAACTACCTCTCTCAAAGAGTGCAGTGTATAAATTCAGAATATCTGCTGTCTCAGCCACTGCCTGCCACCAAGTGAGTACCACAAGGCTCGATCCTAGGCCCCACACTCTTCTCAATTTACATCAACAACATAGCTCAGGCAGTAGGAAGCTCTCCCATCCATTTATATGCAGATGATACAGTCTTATACTCAGCTGGCCCCTCCCTGGTTTTTGTCTTAAACGCTCTACAATAAAGCTTTCTTAGTGTCCAACAAGCTTTCTCTACCCTTAACCTTGTTCTGAACACCTCCAAAACAAAGGTAATGTGGTTTGGTAAGAAGAATGCCCCTCTCCCCACAGGTGTGATTACTACCTCTGAGGGTTTAGCGCTTGAGGTAGTCACCTCATACAAGTCCTTGGGAGTATGGCTGGACGTTGCACTGTCCTTCTCTCAGCACATATCAAAGCTGCAGGCTAAAGTTAAATCTAGACTTGGTTTCCTCTATCGTAATCGCTCCTCTTTCACCCCAGCTGCCAAACTAACCGTGATTCAGATGACCATCCTAGCCATGCTAGATTACGGAGACGTAATTTATAGATCGGCAGGTAAGGGTTTTCTCGAGCGGCTAGATGTTCTTTACCATTCGGCCATCAGATTTACCACCAATGCTCCTTATAGGACACATCACTGCACTCTATACTCTTCTGTAAACTGGTCATCTCTGTATACCCGTCGCAAGACCCACTGGTTGATGCTCATTTATAAAACCCTCCTAGGCCTCACTCCCCATTATCTGAGATATCTACTGCAGCCCTCATCCTCCACACTCAACACCCGTTCTGCCAGTCACATTCTGTTAACCTCCCTGGGTAAGGTGGGACGTTTGCGTGGCGCGAAATGCAAATACCTCAAAAATGCTATAACTTCAATTTCTCAAACATATGACTATTTTACACCATTTTAAAGACAAGACTCTCGTTAATCTAACCACATTGTCCGATTTCAAAAAGGCTTTACAGCGAAAGCAAAACATTAGATTATGTCAGGAGAGTACCCTGCCAAAAATAATCACACAGCCATTTTCAAAGCAAGCATATATGTCACAAAAACCAAAACCACAGCTAAATGCAGCACGAACCTTTGATGATCTTCATCAGATGACACTCCTAGGACATGCATGTTTTGTTCAATCAAGTTCATATTTATATCAAAAACAATGTTCAGAACTAGCATACCCACCAAAAACATCCGGTGAATTTACTAAATTACTCACGATAAATGTTGACAAAATATATAACAATTATTTTAAGAATTATAGATACAGAACTCCTTTATGCAATCGCGGTGTCAGATTTTAAAATAGCTTTTCGGCGAAAGCACATTTTGCAATATTCTGAGTACATAGCCCGGCCATCACGGCTAGCTAATTTGACACCCACCAAGTTTGGCCCTCACCAAACTCAGATTTACTATAAGAAAAATTGGATTACCTTTGCTGTTCTTCATCAGAATGCACTCCCAGGACTTCTACTTCAACAACAAATGTTGTTTTGGTTCCAAATAATCCATAGTTATATTCAAATACCTCCGTTTTGTTTGTGCGTTCAGGTCAGTATCCGAAGGGCGAGCGCATTTCGTGACAAAAAAATTCAAAATATTCCATTACCGTACTTAGAAGCATGTCAAACGCTGTTTAAAATCAATTTTTATGCTATTTTATTGAGAATTCACATGAACGCGCATCTCCAGTGTCACTGTTCCCAGCCTGACCACTCACAAAATCTCATGCTGTTTTTCGCCCAGAGACAGGAGAGACGTCATTCCACTTTCTGGCGTCTTCTGAGAGCCAATGGAAGCCTCAGAAAATGTCACGTTACAGCAGAGATGCTGTATTTTCGATAGAGATGCCACAGAAAGAGAACAAATTGTCAGACAGGGCACTTCCTGTATGGAATCTTCTCAGGTTTTGGCCTGCCATATGAGTTCTGTTATACTCACAGACACCATTCAAACAGTTTAGAAACTTTAGAGTGTTTTCTATCCAAATCTGGGCAAGAGTAGTAACCAGTTTAAATCGGGTACGTTTTTTATCCAGCCGTGCAAATAGTGCCCCCTAGCCCCAACAGGTTAAATGCTGGTTCCAGTCACTAGCAGCAGTGAACTGTTTTCTTCCTAGGAGATGATAAAAGGACTAAAGGTTTTCTCTCTGACCTGCTGCCGTCAGATCGCTAAGCTGCTCGCCGTGGCTCTCTTTCACTGTGTGGAGTGTGTATGTGAGTACGGAGTGTGTGGAGTGTGTGGAGTGTGTGAGTGTGGAGTGTGTGTGTGTGTGTGTGTGGAGTGTGTGAGTGTGTGAGTGTGCCTGCGGTGTATGGACATAGAGCTATTCTCTCCCTGCTAGCCAACAGACAGACTGACAGACAGAGGACAACACTCTTAACAGGGGGAAGGTGGGAGGAGGAGGAGGAGGAGGAGGGAGAGGGGAAGAGGAGGAGGAGGAAGAGGGCGATACTCCCCTGAACACAATCGGAAAGTCTTCCTGTTTTTTCCGTCAATTTCTCTTGTTCCCTCCTTTATTTGGCAGCTCTGTGTTGTTATTGAGCAGAAGAATGTGGAGGCAACATTTTCCAGGCAAGGAGCACGCTTCCTGTTCTCTCTTCTGGATAGCTAATAAAATGTGGCATGAGAGGGAGGGTGAGAGAGAGGGAGGGTGAGAGAGAGGGTGAGAGAGAGGGTGAGAGAGAGAGAGAGAGAGGAGAGGAGGAGGTGGTGTAGGGGGGAAGGAGGGAGGGAGTGAGGGAGGGAGCGAGAGAAGGGGGAGAGGGAGGGAGGGAGAGGAGGACGGGGGAGAAGAGGGAGGGGGGAAGGAGGGAGGGAGCGAGGGAGGGAGCGAGAGAAGGGGGAGAGGGAGGGAGGGAGAGGAGGATGGGGGGAAGAGGGAGGGAGGGAGAGAAGGGGGGGTGAGGGGGAAGGAGGAGGTGGAGGGAGGGAGGGAGAGAGAGTAGGAAGGGAGAGAGAGAAGGGGAGGAGAGGGTGATGATCTCAGGGTTTTTACATGACTGGGTCGTCTGACAATGTGGTTTTTTAAACACTCTTGCTCTGCTGTTTGATCCGTTTATCTCCTCTCCCCTTGTTTAGCTCCTCTCCCCTTGTTTAGCTCCTCTCCCCTTGTTTAGCTCCTCTCCCCTTGTTTAGCTCCTCTCCCCTTGTTTAGCTCCTATCCCCTTGTTTAGCTCCTCTCCCCTTGTTTTTCTCCTCTCCCCTTGTTTATCTCCTCTCCCCTTGTTTATCTCCTGTCCCCTTGTTTATCTTTGGTGTTACTGAGTCTGTCTATAGCAACACTCAGGACTACTAGAGATAGACAGAGAGAGAGAGTTCAGTGAGAGAGGAAAGAGGGAGAGACAGTAAGAGAGAGAGGGAGAGAGGACAGAGAGGGAGAGACAGTACGAGGGAGATAGAAAGGGAGAGACAGTAGGAGAGAGAGGGAGAGAGGAAAGAGAGGGAGAGAGACAGTAAGAGAGAGAGGGAGATAGAGAGGGAGAGACAGTAAGAGAGAGAGGGAGAAAGAGAGGGAGAGAGACAGTAAGAGAGAGAGAGAGGGAGAGAGGAAAGAGAGGGAGAGACAGTAAGAGAGAGAGGGAGATAGAGAGTGAGAGGCAATTGACACCTGCTTTTGTCCCGTCTGTGGAGAAGGAGGAGGAGGTGGAGGGGGAGGAGTTGGAGGAGGTAGAGGTGGAGGGAGGAGGAGGGGGTGGAGGTGGGGGAGTAGGAGGAGGAGGGGGGAGTAGGAGGAGGAGGGGGTGGAGGAGGAGGAGGTGGGGGAGTAGGAGGGGGTGGAGGAGGGGGAGGAGGGTGGAAGAGGAGGAGGTGGGGGGAGTAGGAGGGGGTGGAAGAGGAGGAGGGGGTGGAGGAGGAGGAGGTGGGGGAGTAGGAGGAGGAGGGGGGTGGAGGAGGAGGTGGGGGAGGTGGGGGGAGTAGGAGGGGGTGGTGGAGGAGGAGGTGGGTGGAGGAGGAGGAGGAGGTGGGGGAGTAGGAGGGGGGTGGAGGAGGAGGAGGTGGGTGGAGGAGGAGGAGGTGGGGGAGTAGGAGGGGGGTGGAGGAGGAAGAGGGGGGTGGAGGAGGAGGAGGTGGGGGAGCCTCACACATTGTGTCATTAATGTGTGAGGCCCAGAGGCAGCCAGAGGGAGTGCAGTGTGAAGGGGCAGCGCATTCAGAAAGTATTCAGACCCCTTGACTTTTTCCACATTTTGTTCCACAATTCTAAAATGGATTAAATCAATGTTTTACCTCACCAACCTACACACAATACCCCATAATGACATCACAATACCCCAGGATGACATCACAATACCCCATAATGACATCACAATACCCCCAGGAAACCATCACAATACTTCAGGATGACATCACAATACCCCAGGATGACAAAGCGAAAACAGGTTTAGACATTTTTGCAAATGTATTCAAAATTAAAAACAGAAATACCTTCTTTATATAAGTATTCAGACCCTCAGGTGAGCTCAATTCTGCAAGAACAGGGCCATCCATGTTCAGTACGAAAACGTTCTCTAATGTTGCGAAATAGAAAGACCACAAATAGAACCGACGTGATGCCTTATTCTATATGGTCAGAGATGCATTTTTGTTCTACATAGCATATTTCTATCTGAACGTTCCAAAATGTTCCGTTCTGCTGAACACAGCCCAGGCAATACCTATACTTCCTTACAGACCCCCTCTGTCTGTGTCACCTGAGTCACATGATGTCATTCTGTGTGTGAAGGAAATATCCTGTTTTTTTTCTTTTGTTGAAAGGTTGTTCAGGCCTACCGGAGTGGGTTTCCTAACTTAACTCCCGGCACAGATGTTGCCTGCCTGCCGCTGAAAATAAAGAGCATTTATAACCCCGGCCAAGCCCGTTAAATCACAACAGAAGGCAGAAATGGAATGAACAGAGAGAGAGCGAGAGAGAGACAGTGGTAGAGAGAGAGATAGAGGGAAGAGATAGAGAGAGTGAGCATAGCCTTGCTATTGAGAAAGGCCGCCGGAGGCAGACCTGGCTCTCAAGAGAAGACAGGCTATGTGCAACACTGCCCACAAAATGAGGTGGAAACTGAGCTGCACTTCCTAACCTCCTGCCCAATGTATGACCATATTAGAGACACATATTTCCCTCAGATTACACAGATCCACAAAGAATTAGAAAACAAACCCAATTTTGATAAACTCCCATATCTACTGGGTGAAATACCACAGTGACCAATCACAGCAGCAAGATGTGTGACCTGTTGCCACAAGAAAAGGTCAACCAGTGAAGAACAAACACCATTGTAAATACAACCCATATTTATGTTTATTTATTTTCCCTTTTGTACTTTAACTATTTGTACATCATTACAACACTGTATATATACATAATATGACATCTGAAATGTCTTTATTCTTTTGGAACTTCTGTGAGTGTAATATTTACTGTTTATTTCACTTTTGTTTATTATCTATTTCACTTGCTTTGGCAATGTAAACATGTGTTTTCCATGTCAATAAATCCCTTCAATTAAATTGAAATTGAGAGGGAGAGAGAGAGAGGACACAACACACACACACATCAGCACCTGATTGGGGGAGGGAGGGAGGGAGGGAGGGAGGGAGGGAGGGAGGGAGAGAGAGAGAGAGAGAGAGAGAGAGAGAGAGAGAGAGAGAGAGATTCCTGTAAGTCAGACTGTGGATACTGATCCAGAGTTGTCAGAGCATTGATTTATCGAGCTGTGGCCCAGAGTTGTTGACAGAAGTTGTTCAGTCACATGTAGACCTCCAGTAGTATCCAGTACTCTGTCTGTCTCCTCTCCTTCACCTCTGTAGGGACATCAATGAGTCAAAACGAGACACTGACTGACTGTATCAGAACGGTACCTGTGAAAGGGCTCATGTTTGGGTGTATGTTCCTGTATTGGAAGTGAACAAGTGTCTTGTAGATGGGATCCTGGTAGGGTTTCTCACCACTCCTCTCTTCCTCTGTCCCCTGTCGGTCTTCTCTCCAGGTATCCGGCCCCAGATCATGAACGGGCCGATGCAGCCTCGCCCCTTAGTGGCCCTGCTGGACGGGCGTGACTGCACCGTGGAGATGCCCATCCTAAAAGACCTGGCCACCGTCGCCTTCTGTGACGCACAGTCCACACAGGAGATACACGAGAAGGTAAAGTACTGATTGACAGACACACACACACATGGACACACACACACGCTTTCACACCCTTGCTGAAGAGCAGACAGATAGCAGACACGGACAACAGACACGGATAACAGACACGGCAGCCCCACACTCCATTTTCTTTCTTTCTTCTCCTCTCCTCTCCTCTCCTCCCCCTCTCCTCTCTTCTCGTCTCCTCTCCTCTTCTCTCCTTCTCCTCTCCTCTTCTCTCCTCCCCTACTCTCCACCCTCGTCTCCTCTCCTCTTCTCTTCTCTCCTCCCCTCCTCTCCTCCCCCTCTCCTCTCCTCTCCTCTCCTCCTCTCCTCCCCCTCTCCTCTCCTCTCCTCTCCTCTCCTCTCCTCTCCTCCCCCTCTCCTTTCCTCTCCTCCCCTTCTCTTCTCCTCTCCTCCCTCTCTCCTCTCCTCTCCTCCTCTTTTCCTCTCCCTCTAACATGGTGCTTCACTGTAGTGTCCCTTATGGTCTCTCAGCCAGTTACAATAAAGTGTTCTCATGACGATGTGATGTCACTTGGTGCAGGGTGATGGTACCTACTATATCACGTCCATTATTCTGAGAGAGAAGCTTCTCTTGTTTCTCAATATACACAACATAACACAAAAGTATGTGGACACCTGCTCGTCCAACATCTCATTCCAAAATCCTGGGCATTAATATGGAGTTGGTCCCCCTTTGCTGCTATAACAGCCTCCACTCTTCTGGGCAGGTTTTCCACTAGACGTTGGAACATTGCTGAGAGGACTTGCTTCTATTCAGCCACAAGAGTATTAGTGAGGTCGGACACTGATTTTGGGCGATTAGGCCTGGATCACAGTCTGCGTTCCAATTCATCCCAAAGGTGTTCGATGGGGTTGAGGTCAGGGCTGCAGGCCAGTCAAGTTCTTCCACACCGATCTCGACAAACCATTTCTGTATGGACCTTGCTTTGTGCACGGGGGCATTGTCATGCTGAAACAGGAAATTGTCTTGCTCAAACTGTTGACACAAAGTTGGAAGCACAGAATTGTCTAGAATGTCATTGTATGCTGTAGCGTTAAGATTTCCCTTCACTGGAACTAAGGGGCCCGAACCATTAAAAACAGCCCCAGACCATTATTCCTCCACCAAACTTTACAGTTGGCACTATGCATTGTGGCAGGTAGCGTTCTCCTGGCATCCGCCAAACCCAGATTAGTCCGTCGGACTGCCAGATGGTGAAGCGTGACTCATCACTCCAGAGAACGCGTTTTCACTGCTCCAGGCGGTGAGCTTTACACCACTCCAGCCGACGCTTGGCATTGCGCATGGTGATCTTAGCCTTGTGTGTGGCTGCTCGGCCATGGAAACCCATTTCATGAAGCTGCCGAAGAACAGTTGTTGTGCTGAAGTTGCTTCCAGAGGCAGTTTGGAACTCGGTAGTGAGTGTTGGAACCGAGGACAGACGATTTTTAAGCGCTTCAGCACTCATGGGGTCAAGTTCTGTGAGCTTGTGTGGCCTACCACTTCATGGCTGAGCTGTTGTTGCTCCTAGGCGTTTCCACTTCACAATAACAGCACTTACAGTTGACCAGGAAAGCTCGAGCAGGGCAGAAATTTGACGAAGTGACTTGTTGGAAAGTTGGCATCCTATGAAAGTGCTACGTTGAAAGTAACTTTTTATCAATGAATGGCTGACTGGCTGACTGACTGGCTGGGTGGCTGACTGGCTGGGTGGCTGACTGGCAGACTGGTTGACTGGCTGACTGGCTGGCTGGCTGGCTGACTGACTGGTTGGGTGACTGACTGACTGACTGACTGACTGACTGACTGCTTTAAACTACTTTTACTGCAGTGCACCATATAGGGAATAGGGTTCCATTTGGGATGGATGTACCATCTCTATCCACCCAGCTGGTACAGACCCCTCTATCCACCCAGCTGGTACAGACCCCTCTATCCACCCAGCTGGTACAGACCCCTCTATCCACCCAGCTGGTACAGACCCCTCTATCCACCCAGCTGGTACAGACCCCTCTATCCACCCACCTGGTACAGACCCCTCTATCCACGCCACCTGGTACAGACCCCTCTATCCACCCAGCTGGTACAGACCCCTCTATCCACCCCACCTGGTACAGACCCCTCTATCCACCCAGCTGGTACAGACCCCTCTATCCACCCAGCTGGTACAGACCCCTCTATCCACCCAGCTGGTACAGACCCCTCTATCCACCCCACCTGGTACAGACCCCTCTATCCACCCAGCTGGTACAGACCCCTCTATCCACCCCAACTGGTACAGACCCCTCTATCCACCCCACCTGGTACAGACCCCTCTATCCACCCAGCTGGTACAGACCCCTCTATCCACCCAGCTGGTACAGACCCCTCTATCCACCCCACCTGGTACAGACCCCTCCATCCACCCAGCTGGTACAGACCCCTCTATCCACCCCACCTGGTACAGACCCCTCCACCCCACCTGGTACAGACCCCTCTATCCACCCCAGCTGGTACAGACCCCTCCATCCACCCCACCTGGTACAGACCCCTCCATCCACCCCAGCTGGTACAGACCCCCTCTATCCACCCCACCTGGTACAGACCCCTCCCACCTGGTACAGACCCCTCCATCCACCCCAGCTGGTACAGACCCCTCTATCCACCCCACCTGGTACAGACCCCTCCATCCACCCCACCTGGTACAGACCCCTCCATCCACCCCAGCTGGTACAGACCCCTCTATCCACCCCAGCTGGTACAGACCCCTCTATCCACCCCACCTGGTACAGACCCCTCTATCCACCCCACCTGGTACAGACCCCTCTATCCACCCCAGCTGGTACAGACCCCTCTATCCACCCAGCTGGTACAGACCCCTCTATCCACCCCAGCTGGTACAGACCCCTCTATCCACCCCAGCTGGTACAGACACCTCCATCCACCCCAGCTGGTACAGACCCCTCTATCCACCCCAGCTGGTACAGACCCCTCCACCTGGTACAGACCCCTCTATCCACCCCACCTGGTACAGACCCCTCCATCCACCCCAGCTGGTACAGACCCCTCTATCCACCCCACCTGGTACAGACCCCTCCATCCACCCCAGCTGGTACAGACCCCTCTATCCACCCCAGCTGGTACAGACCCCTCTATCCACCCCAGCTGGTACAGACCCCTCTATCCACCCCAGCTGGTACAGACCCCTCTAACCACCCCAGCTGGTACAGACCCCTCTATCCACCCCAGCTGGTACAGACCCCTCTATCCACCCCACCTGGTACAGACCCCTCTATCCACCCCAGCTGGTACAGACCCCTCTATCCACCCCAGCTGGTACAGACCCCTCTATCCACCCCAGCTGGTACAGACCCCTCTATCCACCCCAGCTGGTACAGACCCCTCTATCCACCCCACCTGGTACAGACCCCTCTATCCACCCCAGCTGGGACAGACCCCTCTTCCACCCCAGCTGGTACAGACCCCTCTATCCACCCCACCTGGTACAGACCCCTTTATCCACCCCAGCTGGTACAGACCCCTCCACCTGGTACAGACCCCTCTATCCACCCCAGCTGGTACAGACCCCTCTATCCACCCCACCTGGTACAGACCCCTCTATCCACCCCACCTGGTACAGACCCCTCTATCCACCCCACCTGGTACAGACCCCTCTATCCACCCCAGCTGGTACAGACCCCTCCACCTGGTACAGACCCCTCTATCCACCCCACCTGGTACAGACCGCTCCATCCACCCCAGCTGGTACAGACCCCTCTATCCACCCCACCTGGTACAGACCCCTCTATCCACCCCACCTGGTACAGACCCCTCCACCCAGCTGGTACAGACCCCTCTATCCACCCCAGCTGGTACAGACCCCTCTATCCACCCCACCTGGTACAGACCCCTCTATCCACCCCACCTGGTACAGACCCCTCTATCCACCCCAGCTGGTACAGACCCCTCTATCCACCCCAGCTGGTACAGACCCCTCTATCCACCCCACCTGGTACAGACCCCTCTATCCACCCCAGCTGGTACAGACCCCTCTATCCACCCCAGCTGGTACAGACCCTCCACCTGGTACAGACCCCTCCATCCACCCCAGCTGGTACAGACCCCTCTATCCACCCCAGCTGGTACAGACCCCTCCACCTGGTACAGACCCCTCCATCCACCCCACCTGGTACAGACCCCTCTATCCACCCCACCTGGTACAGACCCCTCCATCCACCCCAGCTGGTACAGACCCCTCTATCCACCCCACCTGGTACAGACCCCTCCATCCACCCCAGCTGGTACAGACCCCTCTATCCACCCCACCTGGTACAGACCCCTCCATCCACCCCACCTGGTACAGACCCCTCTATCCACCCCACCTGGTACAGACCCCTCTATCCACCCCACCTGGTACAGACCCCTCTATCCACCCCAGCTGGTACAGACCCCTCTATCCACCCCAGCTGGTACAGACCCCTCTATCCACCCCAGCTGGTACAGACCCCTCTATCCACCCCACCTGGTACAGACCCCTCTATCCACCCCAGCTGGTACAGACCCCTCTATCCACCCCAGCTGGTACAGACCCCTCTATCCACCCCAGCTGGTACAGACCCCTCTATCCACCCCAGCTGGTACAGACCCCTCTATCCACCCCAGCTGGTACAGACCCCTCTATCCACCCCAGCTGGTACAGACCCCTCTATCCACCCCAGCTGGTACAGACCCCTCTATCCACCCCAGCTGGTACAGACCCCTCTATCCACCCCAGCTGGTACAGACCCCTCTATCCACCCCACCTGGTACAGACCCCTCTATCCACCCCAGCTGGTTCAGACCCCTCTATCCACCCCAGCTGGTACAGACCCCTCTATCCACCCCACCTGGTACAGACCCCTCTATCCACCCCAGCTGGTACAGACCCCTCTATCCACCCCAGCTGGTACAGACCCCTCTATCCACCCAGCTGGTACAGACCCCTCTATCCACCCCAGCTGGTACAGACCCCCCATCCACCCCACCTGGTACAGACCCCTCTATCCACCCCACCTGGTACAGACCCCTCTATCCACCCCACCTGGTACAGACCCCTCTATCCACCCCAGCTGGTACAGACCCTCCACCAGCTGGTACAGACCCCTCTATCCACCCCAGCTGGTACAGACCCCTCTATCCACCCCAGCTGGTACAGACCCCTCTATCCACCCCACCTGGTACAGACCCCTCTATCCACCCCAGCTGGTACAGACCCCATCCCACCCCAGCTGGTACAGACCCCCTCTATCCACCCCAGCTGGTACAGACCCCTCTATCCACCCCACCTGGTACAGACCCCTCTATCCACCCCAGCTGGTACAGACCCCTCTATCCACCCCAGCTGGTACAGACCCCTCTATCCACCCCAGCTGGTACAGACCCCTCTATCCACCCCAGCTGGTACAGACCCCTCTATCCACCCCACCTGGTACAGACCCCTCTATCCACCCCAGCTGGTACAGACCCCTCTATCCACCCCAGCTGGTACAGACCCCTCTATCCACCCCAGCTGGTACAGACCCTCTATCCACCCCAGCTGGTACAGACCCCTCTATCCACCCCAGCTGGTACAGACCCCTCTATCCACCCCAGCTGGTACAGACCCCCTCCACCCAGCTGGTACAGACCCCTCTATCCACCCCACCTGGTACAGACCCCTCTATCCACCCCACCTGGTACAGACCCCTCCACCCCAGCTGGTACAGACCCCTCTATCCACCCCAGCTGGTACAGACCCCTCTATCCACCCCAGCTGGTACAGACCCCTCTATCCACCCCAGCTGGTACAGACCCCTCTATCCACCCCAGCTGGTACAGACCCCTCTATCCACCCCACCTGGTACAGACCCCTCTATCCACCCCAGCTGGTACAGACCCCTCTATCCACCCCAGCTGGTACAGACCCCTCTATCCACCCCAGCTGGTACAGACCCCTCTATCCACCCCAGCTGGTACAGACCCCTCTATCCACCCCAGCTGGTACAGACCCCTCTATCCACCCCAGCTGGTACAGACCCCTCTATCCACCCCAGCTGGTACAGACCCCTCTATCCACCCCAGCTGGTACAGACCCCTCTATCCACCCCACCTGGTACAGACCCCTCTATCCACCCCAGCTGGTACAGACCCCTCTATCCACCCCACCTGGTACAGACCCCTCTATCCACCCCAGCTGGTACAGACCCCTCTATCCACCCCACCTGGTACAGACCCCTCTATCCACCCCAGCTGGTACAGACCCCTCTATCCACCCCAGCTGGTACAGACCCTCTATCCACCCCAGCTGGTACAGACCCCTCCATCCACCCCAGCTGGTACAGACCCCTCTATCCACCCCAGCTGGTACAGACCCCTCTATCCACCCCAGCTGGTACAGACCCCTCTAACCACCCCAGCTGGTACAGACCCCTCTATCCACCCCAGCTGGTACAGACCCCTCCATCCACCCCACCTGGTACAGACCCCTCTATCCACCCCAGCTGGTACAGACCCCTCCATCCACCCCAGCTGGTACAGACCCCTCCATCCACCCCACCTGGTACAGACCCCTCTATCCACCCCACCTGGTACAGACCCCTCTATCCACCCCAGCTGGTACAGACCCCTCTATCCACCCCACCTGGTACAGACCCCTCTATCCACCCCAGCTGGTACAGACTCCTCTATCCACCCCAGCTGGTACAGACCCCTCTATCCACCCCAGCTGGTACAGACCCCCTATCCACCCCAGCTGGTACAGACCCCTCTATCCACCCCAGCTGGTACAGACCCCTCCATCCACCCCACCTGGTACAGACCCCTCTATCCACCCCAGCTGGTACAGACCCTCCACCCAGCTGGTACAGACCCCTCTATCCACCCCACCTGGTACAGACCCCTCTATCCACCCCAGCTGGTACAGACCCCTCCATCCACCCCACCTGGTACAGACCCCTCTATCCACCCCACCTGGTACAGACCCCTCTATCCACCCCAGCTGGTACAGACCCCTCCACCCACTGGTACAGACCCCTCTATCCACCCCAGCTGGTACAGACCCCTCTATCCACCCCAGCTGGTACAGACCCCTCTATCCACCCCAGCTGGTACAGACCCCTCTATCCACCCCAGCTGGTACAGACCCCTCCACCTGGTACAGACCCCTCTATCCACCCCAGCTGGTACAGACCCCTCTATCCACCCCAGCTGGTACAGACCCCTCCACCTGGTACAGACCCCTCTATCCACCCCAGCTGGTACAGACCCCTCTATCCACCCCAGCTGGTACAGACCCCTCCACCTGGTACAGACCCCTCTATCCACCCCAGCTGGTACAGACCCCTCTATCCACCCCACCTGGTACAGACGCCCATTCCACCCCACCTGGTACAGACCCCTCTATCCACCCCAGCTGGTACAGACCCCTCTATCCACCCCAGCTGGTACAGACCCCTCCACCCACTGGTACAGACCCCTCTATCCACCCCAGCTGGTACAGACCCCTCTATCCACCCCAGCTGGTACAGACCCCTCTATCCACCCCAGCTGGTACAGACCCCTCTATCCACCCCACCTGGTACAGACCCCTCTATCCACCCCACCTGGTACAGACCCCTCCATCCACCCCAGCTGGTACAGACCCCTCTATCCACCCCAGCTGGTACAGACCCCTCCATCCACCCCAGCTGGTACAGACCCTCCATCCACCCCAGCTGGTACAGACCCCTCTATCCACCCCAGCTGGTACAGACCCCTCTATCCACCCCAGCTGGTACAGACCCCTCTATCCACCCCACCTGGTACAGACCCCTCTATCCACCCCAGCTGGTACAGACCCCTCTATCCACCCCAGCTGGTACAGACCCCTCTATCCACCCCAGCTGGTACAGACCCCTCTATCCACCCCAGCTGGTACAGACCCCTCTATCCACCCCACCTGGTACAGACCCCTCTATCCACCCCAGCTGGTACAGACCCCTCTATCCACCCCACCTGGTACAGACCCCTCTATCCACCCCACCTGGTACAGACCCCTCTATCCACCCCAGCTGGTACAGACCCCTCTATCCACCCCACCTGGTACAGACCCCTCTATCCACCCCAGCTGGTACAGACCCCTCTATCCACCCCAGCTGGTACAGACCCCTCTATCCACCCCAGTTGGTACAGACCCCTCCATCCACCCCAGCTGGTACAGACCCCTCTATCCACCCCAGCTGGTACAGACCCCTCCATCCACCCCAGCTGGTACAGACCCCTCTATCCACCCCAGCTGGTACAGACCCCTCTAACCACCCCGAGCTGGTACAGTCCCCTCTATCCACCCCAGCTGGTACAGACCCCTCCATCCACCCCACCTGGTACAGACCCCTCTATCCACCCCAGCTGGTACAGACCCCTCTATCCACCCCAGCTGGTACAGACCCCTCTATCCACCCCAGCTGGTACAGACCCCTCTATCCACCCCACCTGGTACAAACCCCTCTATCCACCCCAGCTGGTACAGACCCCTCTATCCACCCCAGCTGGTACAGACCCCTCTATCCACCCCAGCTGGTACAGACCCCTCTATCCACCCCAGCTGGTACAGACCCCTCTATCCACCCCAGCTGGTACAGACCCCTCTATCCACCCCAGCTGGTACAGACCCCTCTATCCACCCCAGCTGGTACAGACCCCTCTATCCACCCCAGCTGGTACAGACCCCTCTATCCACCCCAGCTGGTACAGACCCCTCCATCCACCCCAGCTGGTACAGACCCTCTATCCACCCCAGCTGGTACAGACCCCTCTATCCACCCCAGCTGGTACAGACCCCTCTATCCACCCCAGCTGGTACAGACCCTCTATCCACCCCAGCTGGTACAGACCCCTCTATCCACCCCACCTGGTACAGACCCCTCTATCCACCCCAGCTGGTACAGACCCCTCTATCCACCCCAGCTGGTACAGACCCCTCTATCCACCCCAGCTGGTACAGACCCCTCTATCCACCCCAGCTGGTACAGACCCCTCTATCCACCCCACCTGGTACAGACCCCTCTATCCACCCCAGCTGGTACAGACCCCTCTATCCACCCCACCTGGTACAGACCCCTCTATCCACCCCAGCTGGTACAGACCCCTCTATCCACCCCAGCTGGTACAGACCCCTCCATCCACCCCACCTGGTACAGACCCCTCTATCCACCCCAGCTGGTACAGACCCCTCTATCCACCCCAGCTGGTACAGACCCCTCCATCCACCCCAGCTGGTACAGACCCCTCTATCCACCCCAGCTGGTACAGACCCCTCTATCCACCCTCATCCACCCCAGCCTGGTACAGACCCCTCTATCCACCCCAGCTGGTACAGACCCCTCTATCCACCCCAGCTGGTACAGACCCCTCCACCTGGTACAGACCCCTCTATCCACCCCACCTGGTACAGACCCCTCTATCCACCCCAGCTGGTACAGACCCCTCTATCCACCCCAGCTGGTACAGACCCCTCTATCCACCCCAGCTGGTACAGACCCCTCCACCTGGTACAGACCCCTCTATCCACCCCACCTGGTACAGACCCCTCTATCCACCCCACCTGGTACAGACCCCTCTATCCACCCCAGCTGGTACAGACCCCTCTATCCACCCCAGCTGGTACAGACCCCTCTATCCACCCCACCTGGTACAGACCCCTCCACCTGGTACAGACCCCTCCATCCACCCCAGCTGGTACAGACCCCTCTATCCACCCCAGCTGGTACAGACCCTCTATCCACCCCAGCTGGTACAGACCCCTCTATCCACCCCACCTGGTACAGACCCCTCTATCCACCCCACCTGGTACAGACCCCTCTATCCACCCCAGCTGGTACAGACCCCTCAATCCACCCCACCCCAGCTGGTACAGACCCCTCTATCCACCCCAGCTGGTACAGACCCCTCTATCCACCCCACCTGGTACAGACCCCTCCATCCACCCCAGCTGGTACAGACCCCTCTATCCACCCCAGCTGGTACAGACCCCTCCACCTGGTACAGACCCCTCTATCCACCCCACCTGGTACAGACCCCTCTATCCACCCCAGCTGGTACAGACCCCTCTATCCACCCCACCTGGTACAGACCCCTCTATCCACCCAGCTGGTACAGACTCCTCTATCCACCTCAGCTTGTACAGACCCCTCTATCCACCCCACCTGGTACAGACCCCTCTATCCACCCCAGCTGGTACAGACCCCTCTATCCACCCCAGCTGGTACAGACCCCTCTATCCACCCCACCTGGTACAGACCCCTCTATCCACCCCAGCTGGTACAGACCCCTCTATCCACCCCAGCTGGTACAGACCCCTCTATCCACCCCACCTGGTACAGACCCCTCTATCCACCCCAGCTGGTACAGACCCCTCTATCCACCCCAGCTGGTACAGACCCTCTATCCACCCCAGCTGGTACAGACCCCTCTATCCACCCCAGCTGGTACAGACCCCTCTATCCACCCCAGCTGGTACAGACCCCTCTATCCACCCCAGCTGGTACAGACCCTCTCTATCCACCCCACCTGGTACAGACCCCTCCATCCACCCCAGCTGGTACAGACCCCTCTATCCACCCCAGCTGGTACAGACCCTCCATCCACCCCAGCCTGGTACAGACCCCTCTATCCACCCCAGCTGGTACAGACCCCTCTATCCACCCCAGCTGGTACAGACCCCTATCCACCCCACCTGGTACAGACCCCTCTATCCACCCCAGCTGGTACAGACCCCTCTATCCACCCCAGCTGGTACAGACCCCTCCACCCTGGTACAGACCCCTCTATCCACCCCAGCTGGTACAGACCCCTCTATCCACCCCAGCTGGTACAGACCCCTCTATCCACCCCAGCTGGTACAGACCCCTCTATCCACCCCACCTGGTACAGACCCCTCTATCCACCCCAGCTGGTACAGACCCCTCTATCCACCCCAGCTGGTACAGACCCCTCTATCCACCCCAGCTGGTACAGACCCCTCTATCCACCCCAGCTGGTACAGACCCCTCTATCCACCCCAGCTGGTACAGACCCCTCTATCCACCCCAGCTGGTACAGACCCCTCTATCCACCCCACCTGGTACAGACCCCTCTATCCACCCCAGCTGGTACAGACCCCTCTATCCACCCCAGCTGGTACAGACCCCTCTATCCACCCCAGCTGGTACAGACCCCTCTATCCACCCCAGCTGGTACAGACCCCTCTATCCACCCCAGCTGGTACAGACCCCCTCTATCCACCCCACCTGGTACAGACCCCTCTATCCACCCCAGCTGGTACAGACCCCTCTATCCACCCCACCTGGTACAGACCCCTCTATCCACCCCAGCTGGTACAGACCCCTCTATCCACCCCAGCTGGTACAGACCCCTCTATCCACCCCAGCTGGTACAGACCCCTCTATCCACCCCACCTGGTACAGACCGCTCCATCCACCCCAGCTGGTACAGACCCCTCTATCCACCCCAGCTGGTACAGACCCCTCTATCCACCCCACCTGGTACAGACCCCTCTATCCACCCCAGCTGGTACAGACCCCTCTATCCACCCCAGCTGGTACAGACCCCTCTATCCACCCCAGCTGGTACAGACCCCTCTATCCACCCCAGCTGGTACAGACCCTCTATCCACCCCACCTGGTACAGACCCCTCTATCCACCCCACCTGGTACATACCCCTCTATCCACCCACCTGGTACAAACCCCTCTATCCACCCACCTGGTACAGACCCCTTCTATCCACCCCAGCTGGTACAGACCCCTCTATCCACCCCAGCTGGTACAGACCCCTCTATCCACCCCACATGGTACAGAACCCTCTATCCACCCCAGCTGGTACAGACCCCTCTATCCACCCCAGCTGGTACAGACCCCTCTATCCACCCCACCTGGTACAGACCCCTCTATCCACCCCAGCTGGTACAGACCCCTCTATCCACCCCAGCTGGTACAGACCCCTCTATCCACCCCAGCTGGTACAGACCCCTCTATCCACCCCACCTGGTACAGACCCTTCTATCCACCCCAGCTGGTACAGACCCCTCTATCCACCCCAGCTGGTACAGACCCCTCTATCCACCCCAGCTGGTACAGACCCCCCTATCCACCCCAGCTGGTACAGACCCCCCATCCACCCCAGCTGGTACAGACCCCTCTATCCACCCCACCTGGTACAGACCCCTCTATCCACCCCACCTGGTACAGACCCCTCTATCCACCCCAGCTGGTACAGACCCCTCTATCCACCCCAGCTGGTACAGACCCCCCTATCCACCCCACCTGGTACAGACCCCTCTATCCACCCCAGCTGGTACAGACCCTCCACCTGGTACAGACCCCTCTATCCACCCCAGCTGGTACAGACCCCTCTATCCACCCCAGCTGGTACAGACCCCTCTATCCACCCCAGCTGGTACAGACCCCTCTATCCACCCCAGCTGGTACAGACCCCTCCATCCACCCCACCTGGTACAGACCCCTCTATCCACCCCACCTGGTACAGACCCCTCTATCCACCCCAGCTGGTACAGACCCCTCTATCCACCCCAGCTGGTACAGACCCCTCTATCCACCCCAGCTGGTACAGACCCCTCCACCCACCTGGTACAGACCCTCCATCCACCCCAGCTGGTACAGACCCCTCTATCCACCCCACCTGGTACAGACCCTCTATCCACCCCAGCTGGTACAGACCCCTCTATCCACCCCAGCTGGTACAGACCCCTCTATCCACCCCAGCTGGTACAGACCCCTCCACCTGGTACAGACCCCTCTATCCACCCCAGCTGGTACAGACCCCTCTATCCACCCCACCTGGTACAGACCCCTCTATCCACCCCAGCTGGTACAGACCCCTCTATCCACCCCAGCTGGTACAGACCCCTCTATCCACCCCAGCTGGTACAGACCCCCTTCCACCCCCTGGTACAGACCCCTCTATCCACCCCAGCTGGTACAGACCCCTCTATCCACCCCAGCTGGTACAGACCCCTCTATCCACCCCAGCTGGTACAGACCCCTCTATCCACCCCACCTGGTACAGACCCTCCATCCACCCCAGCTGGTACAGACCCCTCTATCCACCCCAGCTGGTACAGACCCTCTATCCACCCCAGCTGGTACAGACCCCTCTATCCACCCCAGCTGGTACAGACCCCTCTATCCACCCCACCTGGTACAGACCCCTCTATCCACCCCACCTGGTACAGACCCCTCTATCCACCCCACCTGGAACAGCCCCTCTATCCACCCCCAGCTGGTACAGACCCTCTATCCACAACGCTGGTACAGACCCCTCTATCCACCCCAGCTGGTACAGACCCCTCTATCCACCCCAGCTGGTACAGACCCCTCTATCCACCCCAGCTGGTACAGACCCCTCTATCCACCCCAGCTGGTACAGACCCCTCTATCCACCCCAGCTGGTACAGACCCCTCTATCCACCCCAGCTGGTACAGACCCCTCCACCTGGTACAGACCCCTCTATCCACCCCACCTGGTACAGACCCCTCTATCCACCCCAGCTGGTACAGACCCCTCTATCCACCCCAGCTGGTACAGACCCCTCCATCCACCCCACCTGGTACAGACCCCCATTCCACCCCAGCTGGTACAGACCCTCCATCCACCCCAGCTGGTACAGACCCCTCTATCCACCCCACCTGGTACAGACCCCTCTATCCACCCCAGCTGGTACAGACCCCTCTATCCACCCCAGCTGGTACAGACCCCTCTATCCACCCCAGCTGGTACAGACCCCTCTATCCACCCCAGCTGGTACACGCCCTTCTATCCACCCCAGCTGGTACAGACCCTCCACCTGGTAAAGACCCCTCCATCCACCCCAGCTGGTACAGACCCCTCTATCCACCCCACCTGGTACAGACCCCTCTATCCACCCCACCTGGTACAGACCCCTCTATCCACCCCAGCTGGTACAGACCCCTCTATCCACCCCAGCTGGTACAGACCCCTCTATCCACCCCAGCTGGTACAGACCCCTCTATCCACCCCAGCTGGTACAGACCCCTCCACCTGGTACAGACCCCTCTATCCACCCCACCTGGTACAGACCCCTCTATCCACCCCACCTGGTACAGACCCCTCCACCTGGTACAGTCCCCTCTATCCACCCCACCTGGTACAGACCCCTCTATCCACCCCACCTGGTACAGACCCCTCTATCCACCCCAGCTGGTACAGACCCCTCTATCCACCCCACCTGGTACAGACCCCTCTATCCACCCCACCTGGTACAGACCCCTCCATCCACCCCACCTGGTACAGACCCTCCATCCACCCCACCTGGTACAGACCCCTCTATCCACCCCAGCTGGTACAGACCCCTCTATCCACCCCACCTGGTACAGACCCCTCTATCCACCCCAGCTGGTACAGACCCCTCTATCCACCCCAGCTGGTACAGACCCTCCACCTGGTACAGACCCCTCTATCCACCCCAGCTGGTACAGACCCCTCTATCCACCCCAGCTGGTACAGACCCCTCTATCCACCCCAGCTGGTACAGACCCCTCTATCCACCCCAGCTGGTACAGACCCCTCCACCTGGTACAGACCCCTCTATCCACCCCAGCTGGTACAGACCCCTCTATCCACCCCACCTGGTACAGACCCCTCTATCCACCCCACCTGGTACAGACCCCTCTATCCACCCCAGCTGGTACAGACCCCTCCACCTGGTACAGACCCCTCTATCCACCCCACCTGGTACAGACCCCTCTATCCACCCCAGCTGGTACAGACCCCTCCACCTGGTACAGACCCCTCTATCCACCCCAGCTGGTACAGACCCCTCCACCTGGTACAGACCCCTCCATCCACCCCAGCTGGTACAGACCCCTCTATCCACCCCACCTGGTACAGACCCCTCTATCCACCCCAGCTGGTACAGACCCCTCTATCCACCCCAGCTGGTACAGACCCCTCTATCCACCCCAGCTGGTACAGACCCCTCCACCTGGTACAGACCCCTCTATCCACCCCAGCTGGTACAGACCCCTCTATCCACCCCAGCTGGTACAGACCCCTCTATCCACCCCAGCTGGTACAGACCCCTCTATCCACCCCACCTGGTACAGACCCCTCTATCCACCCCAGCTGGTACAGACCCCTCTATCCACCCCAGCTGGTACAGACCCCTCTATCCACCCCAGCTGGTACAGACCCCTCTATCCACCCCAGCTGGTACAGACCCCTCCACCTGGTACAGACCCCTCTATCCACCCCACCTGGTACAGACCCCTCTATCCACCCCAGCTGGTACAGACCCCTCTATCCACCCCACCTGGTACAGACCCCTCTATCCACCCCACCTGGTACAGACCCCTCTATCCACCCCAGCTGGTACAGACCCCTCTATCCACCCCAGCTGGTACAGACCCCTCTATCCACCCCACCTGGTACAGACCCCTCCATCCACCCCAGCTGGTACAGACCCCTCTATCCACCCCACCTGGTACAGACCCCTCTATCCACCCCAGCTGGTACAGACCCCTCTATCCACCCCAGCTGGTACAGACCCCCTCCATCCACCCCAGCTGGTACAGACCCCTCTATCCACCCCAGCTGGTACAGACCCCTCTATCCACCCCAGCTGGTACAGACCCCTCTATCCACCCCAGCTGGTACAGACCCCTCTATCCACCCCAGCTGGTACAGACCCCTCTATCCACCCCAGCTGGTACAGACCCCTCTATCCACCCCAGCTGGTACAGACCCCTCTATCCACCCCACCTGGTACAGACCCCTCTATCCACCCCACCTGGTACAGACCCCTCTATCCACCCCAGCTGGTACAGACCCCTCTATCCACCCCACCTGGTACAGACCCCTCTATCCACCCCAGCTGGTACAGACCCCTCTATCCACCCCACCTGGTACAGACCCCTCTATCCACCCCACCTGGTACAGACCCCTCCATCCACCCCAGCTGGTACAGACCCCTCTATCCACCCCACCTGGTACAGACCCCCTCTATCCACCCCACCTGGTACAGACCCCTCTATCCACCCCAGCTGGTACAGACCCCTCTATCCACCCCACCTGGTACAGACCCCTCCATCCACCCCAGCTGGTACAGACCCCTCTATCCACCCCAGCTGGTACAGACCCCTCTATCCACCCCAGCTGGTACAGACCCCCTCTATCCACCCCACCTGGTACAGACCCCTCTATCCACCCCAGCTGGTACAGACCCCTCTATCCACCCCAGCTGGTACAGACCCCTCTATCCACCCCAGCTGGTACAGACCCCTCTATCCACCCCAGCTGGTACAGACCCCTCTATCCACCCCAGCTGGTACAGACCCCTCTATCCACCCCAGCTGGTACAGACCCCTCTATCCACCCCAGCTGGTACAGACCCCTCTATCCACCCCAGCTGGTACAGACCCCTCTATCCACCCCAGCTGGTACAGACCCTCTATCCACCCCACCTGGTACAGACCCCTCTATCCACCCCAGCTGGTACAGACCCCTCTATCCACCCCACCTGGTACAGACCCCTCTATCCACCCCACCTGGTACAGACCCTCTATCCACCCCAGCTGGTACAGACCCCTCTATCCACCCCAGCTGGTACAGACCCCTCTATCCACCCCAGCTGGTACAGACCCCTCCACCCTGGTACAGACCCCTCCATCCACCCCACCTGGTACAGACCCCTCTATCCACCCCACCTGGTACAGACCCCTCTATCCACCCCAGCTGGTACAGACCCCTCTATCCACCCCAGCTGGTACAGACCCCTCCACCTGGTACAGACCCCTCTATCCACCCCAGCTGGTACAGACCCCTCTATCCACCCCAGCTGGTACAGACCCCTCTATCCACCCCAGCTGGTACAGACCCCTCTATCCACCCCACCTGGTACAGACCCCTCTATCCACCCCAGCTGGTACAGACCCCTCTATCCACCCCACCTGGTACAGACCCCTCTATCCACCCCACCTGGTACAGACCCCTCTATCCACCCCAGCTGGTACAGACCCCTCCATCCACCCCAGCTGGTACAGACCCCTCTATCCACCCCACCTGGTACAGACCCCTCTATCCACCCCAGCTGGTACAGACCCCTCTATCCACCCCAGCTGGTACAGACCCCTCTATCCACCCCAGCTGGTACAGACCCCTCCACCTGGTACAGACCCCTCCATCCACCCCAGCTGGTACAGACCCCTCTATCCACCCCAGCTGGTACAGACCCCTCCACCTGGTACAGACCCCTCTATCCACCCCAGCTGGTACAGACCCCTCTATCCACCCCAGCTGGTACAGACCCCTCTATCCACCCCAGCTGGTACAGACCCCTCTATCCACCCCAGCTGGTACAGACCCCTCTATCCACCCCACCTGGTACAGACCCCTCTATCCACCCCACCTGGTACAGACCCCTCTATCCACCCCAGCTGGTACAGACCCCTCTATCCACCCCAGCTGGTACAGACCCCTCTATCCACCCCACCTGGTACAGACCCCTCCATCCACCCCAGCTGGTACAGACCCCTCTATCCACCCCACCTGGTACAGACCCCTCCACCTGGTACAGACCCCTCTATCCACCCCAGCTGGTACAGACCCCTCTATCCACCCCAGCTGGTACAGACCCCTCTATCCACCCCAGCTGGTACAGACCCCTCTATCCACCCCAGCTGGTACAGACCCCTCTATCCACCCCAGCTGGTACAGACCCCTCTATCCACCCCACCTGGTACAGACCCCTCTATCCACCCCAGCTGGTACAGACCCCTCTATCCACCCCACCTGGTACAGACCCCTCCATCCACCCCAGCTGGTACAGACCCCTCTATCCACCCCAGCTGGTACAGACCCCTCTATCCACCCCAGCTGGTACAGACCCTCCACCTGGTACAGACCCCTCTATCCACCCCAGCTGGTACAGACCCCTCTATCCACCCCAGCTGGTACAGACCCCTCTATCCACCCCAGCTGGTACAGACCCCTCTATCCACCCCAGCTGGTACAGACCCCTCTATCCACCCCAGCTGGTACAGACCCCTCTATCCACCCCAGCTGGTACAGACCCCTCCATCCACCCCACCTGGTACAGACCCCTCTATCCACCCCAGCTGGTACAGACCCCTCTATCCACCCCAGCTGGTACAGACCCCTCTATCCACCCCACCTGGTACAGACCCCTCTATCCACCCCAGCTGGTACAGACCCCTCTATCCACCCCACCTGGTACAGACCCCTCTATCCACCCCAGCTGGTACAGACCCCTCCACCTGGTACAGACCCCTCTATCCACCCCAGCTGGTACAGACCGCTCCATCCACCCCAGCTGGTACAGACCCCTCTATCCACCCCACCTGGTACAGACCCCTCTATCCACCCCAGCTGGTACAGACCCCTCCACCCAGCTGGTACAGACCCCTCTATCCACCCCAGCTGGTACAGACCCCTCTATCCACCCCACCTGGTACAGACCCCTCCATCCACCCCACCTGGTACAGACCCCTCCATCCACCCCAGCTGGTACAGACCCCTCCACCATGGTACAGACCCCTCTATCCACCCCACCTGGTACAGACCCCTCTATCCACCCCAGCTGGTACAGACCCTCCACCACTGGTACAGACCCCTCTATCCACCCCAGCTGGTACAGACCCCTCTATCCACCCCAGCTGGTACAGACCCTCCCCCCCTCATCCACCCCACCTGGTACAGACCCCTCTATCCACCCCAGCTGGTACAGACCCCTCTATCCACCCCAGCTGGTACAGACCCCTCTATCCACCCCACCTGGTACAGACCCCTCTATCCACCCCACCTGGTACAGACCCCTCCATCCACCCCAGCTGGTACAGACCCCTCTATCCACCCCAGCTGGTACAGACCCTCTATCCACCCCACCTGGTACAGACCCCTCTATCCACCCCAGCTGGTACAGACCCCTCTATCCACCCCACCTGGTACAGACCCCTCTATCCACCCCACCTGGTACAGACCCCTCTATCCACCCCAGCTGGTACAGACCCCTCTATCCACCCCAGCTGGTACAGACCCCTCTATCCACCCCACCTGGTACAGACCCCTCTATCCACCCCAGCTGGTACAGACCCCTCCACCTGGTACAGACCCCTCTATCCACCCCAGCTGGTACAGACCCTCCACCTGGTACAGACCCCTCTATCCACCCCAGCTGGTACAGACCCCTCTATCCACCCCAGCTGGTACAGACCCCTCTATCCACCCCAGCTGGTACAGACCCCTCTATCCACCCCAGCTGGTACAGACCCCTCTATCCACCCCAGCTGGTACAGACCCCTCTATCCACCCCAGCTGGTACAGACCCCTCTATCCACCCCAGCTGGTACAGACCCCTCTATCCACCCCAGCTGGTACAGACCCCTCTATCCACCCCACCTGGTACAGACCCCCCATCCACCCCACCTGGTACAGACCCCCCTATCCACCCCACCTGGTACAGACCCCTCCATCCACCCCAGCTGGTACAGACCCCTCTATCCACCCCACCTGGTACAGACCCTCCATCCACCCCACCTGGTACAGACCCCTCTATCCACCCCAGCTGGTACAGACCCCTCCATCCACCCCAGCTGGTACAGACCCCTCTATCCACCCCACCTGGTACAGACCCCTCTATCCACCCCAGCTGGTACAGACCCCTCTATCCACCCCACCTGGTACAGACCCCTCTATCCACCCAGCTGGTACAGACCCCTCTATCCACCCCAGCTGGTACAGACCCCTCTATCCACCCCAGCTGGTACAGACCCCTCTATCCACCCCACCTGGTACAGACCCCTCCATCCACCCCACCTGGTACAGACCCCTCTATCCACCCCACCTGGTACAGACCGCTCCATCCACCCCAGCTGGTACAGACCCCTCTATCCACCCCACCTGGTACAGACCCCTCTATCCACCCCACCTGGTACATACCCTCTATCCACCCACCTGGTACAAACCCCTCTATCCACCCCAGCTGGTACAGACCCTCTATCCACCCAGCTGGTACAGACCCCTCTATCCACCCCACCTGGTACAGACCCCTCTATCCACCCCAGCTGGTACAGACCCTCTATCCACCCCAGCTGGTACAGACCCCTCTATCCACCCCACCTGGTACAGACCCCTCTATCCACCCCAGCTGGTACAGACCCCCTATCCACCCCAGCTGGCACAGTCCCCCCTATCCACCCCACCTGGTACAGACCCCTCTATCCACCCCAGCTGGTACAGACCCCTCCACCTGGTACAGACCCCTCTATCCACCCCACCTGGTACAGACCCCTCCATCCACCCCACCTGGTACAGACCCCTCTATCCACCCCAGCTGGTACAGACCCCTCTATCCACCCCAGCTGGTACAGACCCCTCCTCCTGGTACAGACCCCTCTATCCACCCCAGCTGGTACAGACCCCTCTATCCACCCCACCTGGTACAGACCCCTCCATCCACCCCACCTGGTACAGACCCCTCTATCCACCCCACCTGGTACAGACCCCTCTATCCACCCCACCTGGTACAGACCCCTCCACCTGGTACAGACCCTCTATCCACCCCAGCTGGTACAGACCCCTCTATCCACCCCAGCTGGTACAGACCCCTCCACCTGGTACAGACCCCCTTCATCCACCCCAGCTGGTACAGACCCCTCTATCCACCCCAGCTGGTACAGACCCCTCTATCCACCCCACCTGGTACAGACCCCTCTATCCACCCCACCTGGTACAGACCCCTCTATCCACCCCAGCTGGTACAGACCCCTCCATCCACCCCACCTGGTACAGACCCCTCCTCCTGGTACAGACCCCTCCATCCACCCCAGCTGGTACAGACCCCTCTATCCACCCCAGCTGGTACAGACCCTCCACCTGGTACAGACCCCTCCATCCACCCCACCTGGTACAGACCCCTCTATCCACCCCACCTGGTACAGACCCCTCTATCCACCCCACCTGGTACAGACCCCTCTATCCACCCCACCTGGTACAGACCCCTCTATCCACCCCAGCTGGTACAGACCCCTCTATCCACCCCAGCTGGTACAGACCCCTCTATCCACCCCAGCTGGTACAGACCCCTCTATCCACCCCACCTGGTACAGACCCCTCTATCCACCCCAGCTGGTACAGACCCCTCTATCCACCCCAGCTGGTACAGACCCCCTCTATCCACCCCACCTGGTACAGACCCCTCTATCCACCCCACCTGGTACAGACCCCTCTATCCACCCCAGCTGGTACAGACCCCTCTATCCACCCCACCTGGTACAGACCCCTCCATCCACCCCACCTGGTACAGACCCCTCTATCCACCCCACCTGGTACAGACCCCTCTATCCACCCCAGCTGGTACAGACCCCTCCACCTGGTACAGACCCCTCTATCCACCCCAGCTGGTACAGACCCCTCTATCCACCCCAGCTGGTACAGACCCCTCTATCCACCCCACCTGGTACAGACCCCTCTATCCACCCCAGCTGGTACAGACCCCTCTATCCACCCAGCTGGTACAGACCCCTCTATCCACCCCAGCTGGTACAGACCCCTCTATCCACCCCACCTGGTACAGACCCCTCTATCCACCCCAGCTGGTACAGACCCCTCTATCCACCCCACCTGGTACAGACCCCTCTATCCACCCCACCTGGTACAGACCCCTCTATCCACCCCAGCTGGTACAGACCCCTCTATCCACCCCAGCTGGTACAGACCCCTCTATCCACCCCACCTGGTACAGACCCCTCCATCCACCCCACCTGGTACAGACCCCTCTATCCACCCCAGCTGGTACAGACCCCTCCATCCACCCCAGCTGGTACAGACCCCTCTATCCACCCCACCTGGTACAGACCCCTCTATCCACCCCACCTGGTACAGACCCCTCCATCCACCCCAGCTGGTACAGACCCCTCGATCCACCCCAGCTGGTACAGACCCTCTATCCACCCCACCTGGTACAGACCCCTCTATCCACCCCAGCTGGTACAGACCCCTCTATCCACCCCAGCTGGTACAGACCCCTCCATCCACCCCACCTGGTACAGACCCCTCTATCCACCCCACCTGGTACAGACCCCTCTATCCACCCCAGCTGGTACAGACCCCTCTATCCACCCCAGCTGGTACAGACCCCTCTATCCACCCACCTGGTACAGACCCCTCCATCCACCCCAGCTGGTACAGACCCTCTATCCACCCCAGCTGGTACAGACCCCTCTATCCACCCAGCTGGTACAGACCCCTCTATCCACCCCACCTGGTACAGACCCCTCTATCCACCCCAGCTGGTACAGACCCCTCTATCCACCCCAGCTGGTACAGACCCCTCTATCCACCCCACCTGGTACAGACCCCTCTATCCACCCCAGCTGGTACAGACCCCTCTATCCACCCCAGCTGGTACAGACCCCTCTATCCACCCCACCTGGTACAGACCCCTCTATCCACCCCAGCTGGTACAGACCCCTCCACCATGGTACAGACCCCTCTATCCACCCCACCTGGTACAGACCCCTCTATCCACCCCACCTGGTACAGACCCCTCTATCCACCCCAGCTGGTACAGACCCCTCTATCCACCCCACCTGGTACAGACCCCTCCTCCTGGTACAGACCCTCTATCCACCCCAGCTGGTACAGACCCCTCTATCCACCCCACCTGGTACAGACCCCTCCATCCACCCCACCTGGTACAGACCCCTCTATCCACCCCAGCTGGTACAGACCCCTCTATCCACCCCACCTGGTACAGACCCCTCCACCTGGTACAGACCCCTCCATCTACCCCAGCTGGTACAGACCCCTCTATCCACCCCACCTGGTACAGACCCCTCCACCTGGTACAGACCCCTCCATCCACCCCAGCTGGTACAGACCCCTCTATCCACCCCAGCTGGTACAGACCCCTCTATCCACCCCACCTGGTACAGACCCCTCCACCTGGTACAGACCCCTCCATCTACCCCAGCTGGTACAGACCCCTCTATCCACCCCACCTGGTACAGACCCCTCCATCCACCCCACCTGGTACAGACCCCTCTATCCACCCCAGCTGGTACAGACCCCTCTATCCACCCCAGCTGGTACAGACCCCTCCACCTGGTACAGACCCCTCTATCCACCCCAGCTGGTACAGACCCCTCTATCCACCCCAGCTGGTACAGACCCCTCTATCCACCCCAGCTGGTACAGACCCCTCTATCCACCCCACCTGGTACAGACCCCTCTATCCACCCCACCTGGTACAGACCCCTCTATCCACCCCAGCTGGTACAGACCCCTCTATCCACCCCAGCTGGTACAGACCCCTCCATCCACCCAGCTGGTACAGACCCCTCTATCCACCCCACCTGGTACAGACCCCTCTATCCACCCAGCTGGTACAGACCCCTCTATCCACCCCACCTGGTACAGACCCCTCTATCCACCCCAGCTGGTACAGACCCCTCTATCCACCCCAGCTGGTACAGACCCCTCTATCCACCCCACCTGGTACAGACCCCTCTATCCACCCCACCTGGTACAGACCCCTCTATCCACCCCAGCTGGTACAGACCCCTCTATCCACCCCACCTGGTACAGACCCCTCTATCCACCCCAGCTGGTACAGACCCCTCATTCCACCCCAGCTGGTACAGACCCCTCTATCCACCCCAGCTGGTACAGACCCCTCTATCCACCCCACCTGGTACAGACCCCTCCATCCACCCCAGCTGGTACAGACCCCTCTATCCACCCCAGCTGGTACAGACCCCTCCATCCACCCCACCTGGTACAGACCCCTCTATCCACCCCAGCTGGTACAGACCCCTCTATCCACCCAGCTGGTACAGACCCCTCCATCCACCCCAGCTGGTACAGACCCCTCTATCCACCCACCTGGTACAGACCCCTCTATCCACCCCACCTGGTACAGACCCCTCTATCCACCCCACCTGGTACAGACCCCTCTATCCACCCCAGCTGGTACAGACCCCTCTATCCACCCCAGCTGGTACAGACCCCTCTATCCACCCCAGCTGGTACAGACCCTCTATCCACCCCACCTGGTACAGACCCCTCTATCCACCCCACCTGGTACAGACCCCTCTATCCACCCAGCTGGTACAGACCCCTCTATCCACCCCACCTGGTACAGACCCCTCTATCCACCCCACCTGGTACAGACCCCTCTATCCACCCCAGCTGGTACAGACCCTCTATCCACCCCAGCTGGTACAGACCCCTCTATCCACCCCACCTGGTACAGACCCTCCATCCACCCCAGCTGGTACAGACCCCTCTATCCACCCCAGCTGGTACAGACCCCTCCATCCACCCAGCTGGTACAGACCCCTCTATCCACCCCAGCTGGTACAGACACCTCTATCCACCCCACCTGGTACAGACCCCTCTATCCACCCCAGCTGGTACAGACCCCTCTATCCACCCCAGCTGGCACAGTCCCCTCTATCCACCCCACCTGGTACAGACCCCTCTATCCACCCCAGCTGGTACAGACCCCTCCACCTGGTACAGACCCCTCTATCCACCCCACCTGGTACAGACCCCTCCATCCACCCCACCTGGTACAGACCCCTCTATCCACCCCAGCTGGTACAGACCCTCCACCTGGTACAGACCCCTCTATCCACCCCACCTGGTACAGACCCCTCTATCCACCCCACCTGGTACAGACCCCTCTATCCACCCCACCTGGTACAGACCCCTCTATCCACCCCAGCTGGTACAGACCCCTCCACCTGGTACAGACCCCTCTATCCACCCCACTTGGTACAGACCCTCCATCAACCCAGCTGGTACAGACCCCTCTATCCACCCCAGCTGGTACAGACCCCTCCATCCACCCCACCTGGTACAGACCCCTCCTCCTGGCACAGACCCCTCTATCCACCCCAGCTGGTACAGACCCCTCTATCCACCCCACCTGGTTCAGACCCCTCCATCTACCCACCTGGTACAGACTCCTCTATCCACCCCAGCTGGTACAGACCCCTCTATCCACCCCACCTGGTACAGACCCCTCCACCTGGTACAGACCCCTCCATCTACCCCAGCTGGTACAGACCCCTCTATCCACCCCACCTGCTACAGACCCCTCCACCTGGTACAGACCCCTTCATCTACCCAGCTGGTACAGACCCCTCTATCCACCCCACCTGGTACAGACCCCTCCACCTGGTACAGACCCCTCCATCCACCCCACCTGGTACAGACCCCTCTATCCACCCCAGCTGGTACAGACCCTCCATCCACCCCACCTGGTACAGACCCCTCTATCCACCCCAGCTGGTACAGACCCCTCTATCCACCCAGCTGGTACAGACCCCTCCACCTGGTACAGACCCCTCTATCCACCCCAGCTGGTACAGACCCCTCTATCCACTCCAGCTGGTACAGACCCCTCTATCCACCCCAACTGGTACAGACCCCTCTATCCACCCCACCTGGTACAGACCCCTCTATCCACCCCAGCTGGTACAGACCCTCTATCCACCCCAGCTGGTACAGACCCCTCTATCCACCCCAGCTGGTACAGACCCCTCTATCCACCCACCTGGTACAGACCCCTCCTCCTGGTACAGACCCTTCTATCCACCCCACCTGGTACAGACCCCTCTATCCACCCAGCTGGTACAGACCCCTCTATCCACCCCACCTGGTACAGACCCCTCTATCCACCCCACCTGGTACAGACCCCTCTATCCACCCAGCTTGTACAGACCCCTCTATCCACCCAGCTGGTACAGACCCCTCTATCCACCCCACCTGGTACAGACCCCTCCATCCACCCCAGCTGGTACAGACCCCTCTATCCACCCCACCTGGTACAGACCCTCCATCCACCCCACCTGGTACAGACCCCTCTATCCACCCCACCTGGTACAGACCCCTCCATCCACCCAGCTGGTACAGACCCCTCTATCCACCCCACCTGGTACAGACCCCTCCATCCACCCAGCTGGTACAGACCCCTCCATCCACCCCACCTGGTACAGACCCCTCTATCCACCCCAGCTGGTACAGACCCCTCTATCCACCCAGCTGGTACAGACCCCTCTATCCACCCCAGCTGGTACAGACCCTCTATCCACCCCACCTGGTACAGACCCCTCTATCCACCCCACCTGGTACAGACCCCTCTATCCACCCCAGCTGGTACAGACCCCTCTATCCACCCCACCTGGTACAGACCCCTCTATCCACCCAGCTGGTACAGACCCCTCTATCCACCCCACCTGGTACAGACCCCTCTATCCACCCCACCTGGTACAGACCCCTCCATCCACCCCACCTGGTACAGACCCCTCCATCCACCCCACCTGGTACAGACCCCTCTATCCACCCCACCTGGTACAGACCCTCTATCCACCCCACCTGCTACAGACCCCTCCATCCACCCCAGCTGGTACAGACCCCTCCATCCACCCCAGCTGTTACAGACCCCTCTATCCACCCCAGCTGGTACAGACCCCTCTATCCACCCCAGCTGGTACAGACCCCTCTATCCACCCCAGCTGGTACAGACCCTCTATCCACCCCACCTGGTACAGACCCCTCTATCCACCCCACCTGGTACAGACCCCTCCATCCACCCCAGCTGGTACAGACCCCTCTATCCACCCCAGCTGGTACAGACCCCTCTATCCACCCACCTGGTACAGACCCCTCTATCCACCCCAGCTGGTACAGACCCCTCTATCCACCCCACCTGGTACAGACCCCTCTATCCACCCCAGCTGGTACAGACCCCTCTATCCACCCCACCTGGTACAGACCCCTCTATCCACCCCACCTGGTACAGACCCCTCCATCCACCCCAGCTGGTACAGACCCCTCTATCCACCCCAGCTGGTACAGACCCCTCTATCCACCCCAGCTGGTACAGACCCCTCCACCTGGTACAGACCCCTCCATCCACCCCAGCTGGTACAGACCCTCTATCCACCCCACCTGGTACAGACCCCTCTATCCACCCCAGCTGGTACAGACCCCTCTATCCACCCCAGCTGGTACAGACCCTCCATCCACCCCAGCTGGTACAGACCCTCTATCCACCCCAGCTGGTACAGACCCCTCCACCTGGTACAGACCCCTCTATCCACCCCACCTGGTACAGACCCCTCCATCCACCCCAGCTGGTACAGACCCCTCTATCCACCCCACCTGGTACAGACCCCTCTATCCACCCCACCTGGTACAGACCCCTCCACCCTGGTACAGACCCCTCTATCCACCCCAGCTGGTACAGACCCCTCTATCCACCCCACCTGGTACAGGCCCTCTATCCACCCCACCTGGTACAGACCCCTCTATCCACCCCACCTGGTACAGACCCCTCTATCCACCCCACCTGGTACAGACCCCTCCACCTGGTACAGACCCCTCTATCCACCCCAGCTGGTACAGACCCCTCTATCCACCCCACCTGGTACAGACCCCCTCCACCCCAGCTGGTACAGACCCCTTCTATCCACCCCAGCTGGTACAGACCCCTCTCTCCACCCAGCTGGTACAGACCCCTCTATCCACCCCACCTGGTACAGACCCCTCCACCTGGTACAGACCCCTCCATCCACCCCACCTGGTACAGACCCCTCTATCCACCCCACCTGGTACAGACCCCTCCATCCACCCCACCTGGTACAGACCCCTCTATCCACCCCAGCTGGTACAGACCCTCTATCCACCCCAGCTGGTACAGACCCCTCCACCTGGTACAGACCCCTCTATCCACCCCAGCTGGTACAGACCCCTCTATCCACCCCAGCTGGTACAGACCCCTCTATCCACCCCAGCTGGTACAGACCCCTCTATCCACCCCACCTGGTACAGACCCCTCTATCCACCCCACCTGGTACAGACCCCTCTATCCACCCCAGCTGGTACAGACCCCTCTATCCACCCCACCTGGTACAGACCCCTCCATCCACCCAGCTGGTACAGACCCCTCTATCCACCCCAGCTGGTACAGACCCCTCTATCCACCCCACCTGGTACAGACCCCTCTATCCACCCCACCTGGTACAGACCCCTCTATCCACCCCAGCTGGTACAGACCCCTCTATCCACCCCACCTGGTACAGACCCCTCTATCCACCCCACCTGGTACAGACCCCTCTATCCACCCCAGCTGGTACAGACCCCTCTATCCACCCCAGCTGGTACAGACCCCTCTATCCACCCCAGCTGGTACAGACCCCTCTATCCACCCCAGCTGGTACAGACCCCTCTATCCACCCCAGCTGGTACAGACCCCTCTATCCACCCCACCTGGTACAGACCCCTCCATCCACCCCAGCTGGTACAGACCCCTCTATCCACCCCACCTGGTACAGACCCCTCCATCCACCCCACCTGGTACAGACCCCTCTATCCACCCCACCTGGTACAGACCCCTCTATCCACCCCAGCTGGTACAGACCCCTCTATCCACCCAGCTGGTACAGACCCCTCTATCCACCCCAGCTGGTACAGACCCCTCTATCCACCCCACCTGGTACAGACCCCTCTATCCACCCCAGCTGGTACAGACCCCTCTATCCACCCCAGCTGGTACAGACCCCTCTATCCACCCAGCTGGTACAGACCCCTCTATCCACCCCACCTGGTACAGACCCTCTATCCACCCCACCTGGTACAGACCCCTCTATCCACCCCAGCTGGTACAGACCCCTCTATCCACCCAGCTGGTACAGACCCCTCTATCCACCCCAGCTGGTACAGACCCCTCTATCCACCCCACCTGGTACAGACCCCTCTATCCACCCCAGCTGGTACAGACCCCTCTATCCACCCCAGCTGGTACAGACCCCTCTATCCACCCCACCTGGTACAGACCCCTCCATCCACCCCAGCTGGTACAGACCCCTCTATCCACCCCACCTGGTACAGACCTCTCCATCCACCCAGCTGGTACAGACCCCTCTATCCACCCCAGCTGGTACAGACACCTCTATCCACCCCACCTGGTACAGACCCCTCTATCCACCCAGCTGGTACAGACGCCTCTATCCACCCCAGCTGACACAGTCCCCTCTATCCACCCCACCTGGTACAGACCCCTCTATCCACCCCAGCTGGTACAGACCCCTCCACCTGGTACAGACCCCTCTATCCACCCCAGCTGGTACAGACCCTCCATCCACCCCACCTGGTACAGACCCCTCTATCCACCCCAGCTGGTACAGACCCTCCACCTGGTACAGACCCCTCTATCCACCCCACCTGGTACAGACCCCTCTATCCACCCCACCTGGTACAGACCCCTCTATCCACCCCACCTGGTACAGACCCCTCTATCCACCCCAGCTGGTACAGACCCCTCCACCTGGTACAGACCCCTCTATTCACCCCACCTGGTACAGACCCCTCCATCAACCCAGCTGGTACAGACCCCTCTATCCACCCCAGCTGGTACAGACCCCTCCATCCACCCCACCTGGTACAGACCCCTCCTCCTGGTACAGACCCCTCTATCCACCCCAGCTGGTACAGACCCCTCTATCCACCCCACCTGGTTCAGACCCCTCCATCTACCCACCTGGTACAGACTCCTCTATCCACCCCAGCTGGTACAGACCCCTCTATCCACCCCACCTGGTACAGACCCCTCCACCTGGTACAGACCCCTCCATCTACCCCAGCTGGTACAGACCCCTCTATCCACCCCACCTGGTACAGACCCCTCCACCTGGTACAGACCCCTCCATCTACCCCACCTGGTACAGACCCCTCTATCCACCCCACCTGGTACAGACCCTCCACCTGGTACAGACCCCTCCATCTACCCCACCTGGTACAGACCCCTCTATCCACCCCACCTGGTACAGACCCCTCCATCCACCCCACCTGGTACAGACCCCTCTATCCACCCCAGCTGGTACAGACCCCTCTATCCACCCACCTGGTACAGACCCCTCCACCTGGTACAGACCCCTCTATCCACCCCAGCTGGTACAGACCCCTCTATCCACCCCAGCTGGTACAGAGCCCTCTATCCACCCCAGCTGGTACAGACCCTCTATCCACCCCACCTGGTACAGACCCCTCTATCCACCCCAGCTGGTACAGACCCTCTATCCACCCCAGCTGGTACAGACCCCTCTATCCACCCCAGCTGGTACAGACCCCTCTATCCACCCCAGCTGGTACAGACCCCTCCTCCCTGGTACAGACCCCTCTATCCACCCCAGCTGGTACAGACCCCTCTATCCACCCCAGCTGGTACAGACCCCTCTATCCACCCAGCTGGTACAGACCCCTCTATCCACCCCACCTGGTACAGACCCCTCTATCCACCCAGCTGGTACAGACCCCTCTATCCACCCAGCTGGTACAGACCCCTCTATCCACCCCACCTGGTACAGACCCTCCATCCACCCAGCTGGTACAGACCCCTCTATCCACCCCACCTGGTACAGACCCCTCCATCCACCCCACCTGGTACAGACCCCTCTATCCACCCCACCTGGTACAGACCCCTCCATCCACCCAGCTGGTACAGACCCCTCTATCCACCCACCTGGTACAGACCCCTCCATCCACCCAGCTGGTACAGACCCCTCCATCCACCCAGCTGGTACAGACCCCTCTATCCACCCCAGCTGGTACAGACCCCTCTATCCACCCCACCTGGTACAGACCCCTCTATCCACCCCAGCTGGTACAGACCCCTCTATCCACCCCACCTGGTACAGACCCCTCTATCCACCCCACCTGGTACAGACCCCTCTATCCACCCCACCTGGTACAGACCCCTCTATCCACCCCACCTGGTACAGACCCCTCTATCCACCCCAGCTGGTACAGACCCCTCTATCCACCCCACCTGGTACAGACCCCTCTATCCACCCCAGCTGGTACAGACCCCTCCATCCACCCCACCTGGTACAGACCCCTCCATCCACCCCACCTGGTACAGACCCCTCTATCCACCCCACCTGGTACAGACCCTCTATCCACCCCACCTGGTACAGACCCCTCCATCCACCCAGCTGGTACAGACCCCTCCATCCACCCAGCTGGTACAGACCCCTCTATCCACCCCAGCTGGTACAGACCCCTCTATCCACCCAGCTGGTACAGACCCTCTATCCACCCCAGCTGGTACAGACCCCTCTATCCACCCCACCTGGTACAGACCCCTCTATCCACCCCACCTGGTACAGACCCCTCCATCCACCCCAGCTGGTACAGACCCCTCTATCCACCCCAGCTGGTACAGACCCCTCTATCCACCCCAGCTGGTACAGACCCCTCTATCCACCCCAGCTGGTACAGACCCCTCTATCCACCCCACCTGGTACAGACCCCTCTATCCACCCCAGCTGGTACAGACCCCTCTATCCACCCCACCTGGTACAGACCCCTCCATCCACCCCAACTGGTACAGACCCCTCCATCCACCCCAGCTGGTACAGACCCCTCCATCTGGTACAGACCCCTCTATCCACCCCAGCTGGTACAGACCCCTCCACCTGGTACAGACCCCTCCATCCACCCCACCTGGTACAGACCCCTCTATCCACCCCACCTGGTACAGACCCCTCTATCCACCCCAGCTGGTACAGACCCCTCTATCCACCCCAGCTGGTACAGACCCCTCCACCTGGTACAGACCCCTCCATCCACCCCAGCTGGTACAGACCCCTCTATCCACCCCAGCTGGTACAGACCCTCCATCCACCCCAGCTGGTACAGACCCCTCCATCCACCCCAGCTGGTACAGACCCCTCTATCCACCCCAGCTGGTACAGACCCCTCTATCCACCCCAGCTGGTACAGACCCCTCTATCCACCCAGCTGGTACAGACCCCTCTATCCACCCCAGCTGGTACAGACCCCTCTATCCACCCCACCTGGTACAGACCCCTCCATCCACCCCAGCTGGTACAGACCCCTCTATCCACCCCAGCTGGTACAGACCCCTCTATCCACCCCACCTGGTACAGACCCCTCTATCCACCCCAGCTGGTACAGACCCCTCTATCCACCCCACCTGGTACAGACCCCTCTATCCACCCCAGCTGGTACAGACCCCTCTATCCACCCCAGCTGGTACAGACCCCTCGATCCACCCCACCTGGTACAGACCCCTCTATCCACCCCACCTGGTACAGACCCCTCTATCCACCCCAGCTGGTACAGACCCCTCTATCCACCCCACCTGGTACAGACCCCTCTATCCACCCCACCTGGTACAGACCCCTCTATCCACCCCAGCTGGTACAGACCCCTCTATCCACCCAGCTGGTACAGACCCCTCTATCCACCCCACCTGGTACAGACCCCTCTATCCACCCCAGCTGGTACAGACCCCTCTATCCACCCCAGCTGGTACAGACCCCTCTATCCACCCCACCTGGTACAGACCCCTCCATCCACCCCAGCTGGTACAGTCCCCTCTATCCACCCCACCTGGTACAGACCCCTCCATCCACCCCACCTGGTACAGACCCCTCTATCCACCCCACCTGGTACAGACCCCTCTATCCACCCACCTGGTACAAACCCCTCCATCCACCCAGCTGGTACAGACCCCTTCTATCCACCCCAGCTGGTACAGACCCCTCTATCCACCCCACCTGGTACAGACCCCTCTATCCACCCCACCTGGTACAGACCCCTCTATCCACCCCAGCTGGTACAGACCCCTCTATCCACCCAGCTGGTACAGACCCCTCTATCCACCCCACCTGGTACAGACCCCTCCATCCACCCCACCTGGTACAGACCCCTCTATCCACCCCACCTGGTACAGACCTCTCCATCCACCCCAGCTGGTACAGACCCCTCTATCCACCCCACCTGGTACAGACCCCTCTATCCACCCCAGCTGGTACAGACCCCTCTATCCACCCCAGCTGGTACAGACCCCTCTATCCACCCCAGCTGGTACAGACCCCTCTATCCACCCCACCTGGTACAGACCCCTCTATCCACCCCAGCTGGTACAGACCCCTCTATCCACCCCAGCTGGTACAGACCCCTCTATCCACCCCACCTGGTACAGACCCCTCTATCCACCCCACCTGGTACAGACCCCTCTATCCACCCAGCTGGTACAGACCCCTCTATCCACCCAGCTGGTACAGACCCCTCTATCCACCCCACCTGGTACAGACCCCTCCATCCACCCCACCTGGTACAGACCCCTCTATCCACCCCACCTGGTACAGACCCCTCCATCCACCCAGCTGGTACAGACCCCTCTATCCACCCCAGCTGGTACAGACCCCTCTATCCACCCCAGCTGGTACAGACCCCTCTATCCACCCAGCTGGTACAGACCCCTCTATCCACCCCAGCTGGTACAGACCCCTCTATCCACCCCACCTGGTACAGACCCCTCTATCCACCCCAGCTGGTACAGACCCCTCCACCTGGTACAGACCCCTCTATCCACCCCACCTGGTACAGACCCCTCCATCCACCCCACCTGGTACAGACCCCTCTATCCACCCCAGCTGGTACAGACCCTCCACCCACTGGTACAGACCCCTCTATCCACCCCAGCTTGTACAGACCCCTCTATCCACCCCACCTGGTACAGACCCCTCTATCCACCCCACCTGGTACAGACCCCTCTATCCACCCCAGCTGGTACAGACCCCTCCACCTGGTACAGACCCCTCTATTCACCCCACCTGGTACAGACCCCTCCATCAACCCAGCTGGTACAGACCCCTCTATCCAACCCAGCTGGTACAGACCCCTCCATCCACCCCACCTGGTACAGACCCCTCCTCCTGGTACAGACCCCTCTATCCACCCCAGCTGGTACAGACCCCTCTATCCACCCCACCTGGTACAGACCCCTCCATCCACCCCACCTGGTACAGACCCCTCTATCCACCCCAGCTGGTACAGACCCCTCTATCCACCCCAGCTGGTACAGACCCCTCCACCTGGTACAGACCCCTCCATCCACCCCAGCTGGTACAGACCCCTCTATCCACCCCACCTGGTACAGACCCCTCTATCCACCCCAGCTGGTACAGACCCTCTATCCACCCCAGCTGGTACAGACCCCTCCACCTGGTACAGACCCTCCATCCACCCCAGCTGGTACAGACCCCTCTATCCACCCCACCTGGTACAGACCCCTCCATCCACCCCAGCTGGTACAGACCCCTCTATCCACCCCAGCTGGTACAGACCCCTCTATCCACCCCAGCTGGTACAGACCCCTCTATCCACCCCAGCTGGTACAGACCCCTCTATCCACCCCAGCTGGTACAGACCCCTCTATCCACCCCACCTGGTACAGACCCCTCTATCCACCCCACCTGGTACAGACCCCTCCATCCACCCCAGCTGGTACAGACCCCTCTATCCACCCAGCTGGTACAGACCCCTCTATCCACCCCACCTGGTACAGACCCCTCTATCCACCCAGCTGGTACAGACCCCTCTATCCACCCCACCTGGTACAGACCCCTCTATCCACCCCACCTGGTACAGACCCCTCTATCCACCCCAGCTGGTACAGACCCCTCTATCCACCCAGCTGGTACAGACCCCTCTATCCACCCCACCTGGTACAGACCCCTCTATCCACCCAGCTGGTACAGACCCCTCTATCCACCCAGCTGGTACAGACCCCTCTATCCACCCCACCTGGTACAGACCCCTCCATCCACCCAGCTGGTACAGTCCCCTCTATCTACCCCACCTGGTACAGACCCCTCCATCCACCCCACCTGGTACAGACCCCTCTATCCACCCCACCTGGTACAGACCCCTCTATCCACCCAGCTGGTACAGACCCCTCCATCCACCCAGCTGGTACAGACCCCTCTATCCACCCAGCTGGTACAGACCCCTCTATCCACCCCACCTGGTACAGACCCCTCTATCCACCCCACCTGGTACAGACCCCTCTATCCACCCCAGCTGGTACAGACCCCTCTATCCACCCAGCTGGTACAGACCCCTCTATCCACCCCACCTGGTACAGACCCCTCCATCCACCCCACCTGGTACAGACCCCTCTATCCACCCCACCTGGTACAGACCTCTCCATCCACCCAGCTGGTACAGACCCCTCTATCCAGCCCACCTGGTACAGACCCCTATATCCACCCCAGCTGGTACAGACCCCTCTATCCACCCAGCTGGTACAGACCCCTCTATCCACCCAGCTGATACAGGCTCTCTATCCACCCCACCTGGTACAGACCCCTCTATCCACCCAGCTGGTACAGACCCCTCTATCCACCCAGCTGGTACAGACCCCTCTATCCACCCCACCTGGTACAGACCCCTCTATCCACCCCACCTGGTACAGACCCCTCTATCCACCCAGCTGGTACAGACCCCTCTATCCACCCCAGCTGGTACAGACCCCTCTATCCACCCCACCTGGTACAGACCCCTCCATCCACCCCACCTGGTACAGACCCCTCTATCCACCCCACCTGGTACAGACCCCTCCATCCACCCAGCTGGTACAGACCCCTCTATCCACCCCAGCTGGTACAGACACCTCTATCCACCCCACCTGGTACAGACCCCTCTATCCACCCAGCTGGTACAGACGCCTCTATCCACCCCAGCTGACACAGTCCCCTCTATCCACCCCACCTGGTACAGACCCCTCTATCCACCCCAGCTGGTACAGACCCCTCCACCTGGTACAGACCCCTCTATCCACCCCACCTGGTACAGACCCCTCCATCCACCCCACCTGGTACAGACCCCTCTATCCACCCCAGCTGGTACAGACCCCTCCACCTGGTACAGACCCCTCTATCCACCCCAGCTGGTACAGACCCCTCTATCCACCCCACCTGGTACAGACCCCTCTATCCACCCCACCTGGTACAGACCCCTCTATCCACCCCAGCTGGTACAGACCCCTCCACCTGGTACAGACCCCTCTATTCACCCCACTTGGTACAGACCCCTCCATCAACCCAGCTGGTACAGACCCCTCTATCCACCCCAGCTGGTACAGACCCCTCCATCCACCCCACCTGGTACAGACCCCTCCTCCTGGTACAGACCCCTCTATCCACCCCAGCTGGTACAGACCCCTCTATCCACCCCACCTGGTACAGACCCCTCCATCTACCCACCTGGTACAGACTCCTCTATCCACCCCAGCTGGTACAGACCCCTCTATCCACCCCACCTGGTACAGACCCCTCCACCTGGTACAGACCCCTCCATCTACCCCAGCTGGTACAGACCCCTCTATCCACCCCACCTGCTACAGACCCCTCCACCTGGTACAGACCCCTTCATCTACCCAGCTGGTACAGACCCCTCTATCCACCCCACCTGGTACAGACCCCTCCACCTGGTACAGACCCCTCCATCTACCCCACCTGGTACAGACCCCTCTATCCACCCCACCTGGTACAGACCCCTCCATCCACCCCACCTGGTACAGACCCCTCTATCCACCCCAGCTGGTACAGACCCCTCTATCCACCCAGCTGGTACAGACCCCCTCCACCTGGTACAGACCCCTCTTTCCACCCCAGCTGGTACAGACCCCTCTATCCACTCCAGCTGGTACAGAGCCCTCCACCCACCCCAGCTGGTACAGACCCGTCTATCCACCCCACCTGGTACAGACCCCTCTATCCACCCCAGCTGGTACAGACACCTCTATCCACCCAGCTGGTACAGACCCCTCTATCCACCCCAGCTGGTACAGACCACTCTATCCACCCACCTGGTACAGACCCCTCCACCTGGTACAGACCCTTCTATCCACCCCACCTGGTACAGACCCCTCTATCCACCCAGCTGGTACAGACCCCTCTATCCACCCCACCTGGTACAGACCCCTCTATCCACCCCACCTGGTACAGACCCCTCTATCCACCCAGCTTGTACAGACCCCTCTATCCACCCAGCTGGTACAGACCCCTCTATCCACCCCACCTGGTACAGACCCCTCCATCCACCCAGCTGGTACAGACCCCTCTATCCACCCCACCTGGTACAGACCCCTCCATCCACCCCACCTGGTACAGACCCCTCTATCCACCCCACCTGGTACAGACCCCTCCATCCACCCAGCTGGTACAGACCCCTCTATCCACCCACCTGCTACAGACCCCTCCATCCACCCAGCTGGTACAGACCCCTCCATCCACCCAGCTGGTACAGACCCCTCTATCCACCCAGCTGGTACAGACCCCTCTATCCACCCAGCTGGTACAGACCCCTCTATCCACCCAGCTGCTACAGACCCCTCTATCCACCCACCTGGTACAGACCCCTCTATCCACCCCACCTGGTACAGACCCCTCTATCCACCCACCTGGTACAGACCCCTCTATCCACCCCACCTGGTACAGACCCCTCTATCCACCCAGCTGGTACAGACCCCTCTATCCACCCCACCTGGTACAGACCCCTCTATCCACCCCACCTGGTACAGACCCCTCCATCCACCCCACCTGGTACAGACCCCTCCATCCACCCCACCTGGTACAGACCCCTCTATCCACCCCACCTGGTACAGACCCATCCACCCACCTGCTACAGACCCCTCCATCCACCCAGCTGGTACAGACCCCTCCATCCACCCAGCTGTTACAGACCCCTCTATCCACCCAGCTGGTACAGACCCCTCTATCCACCCAGCTGGTACAGACCCCTCTATCCACCCAGCTGGTACAGACCCCTCTATCCACCCCACCTGGTACAGACCCCTCTATCCACCCCACCTGGTACAGACCCCTCCATCCATCCCAGCTGGTACAGACCCCTCTATCCACCCAGCTGGTACAGACCCCTCTATCCACCCAGCTCGTACAGACCCCTCTATCCACCCAGCTGGTACAGACCCCTCTATCCACCCCACCTGGTACAGACCCCTCTATCCACCCCAGCTGGTACAGACCCCTCTATCCACCCCACCTGGTACAGACCCCTCTATCCACCCCACCTGGTACAGACCCCTCCATCGACCCCAGCTGGTACAGACCCCTCGCTCCACCCAGCTGGTACAGACCCCTCTATCCACCCCACCTGGTACAGACCCCTCCACCTGGTACAGACCCCTCCATCTACCCCACCTGGTACAGACCCCTCTATCCACCCCACCTGGTACAGACCCCTCTATCCACCCCAGCTTGTACAGACCCCTCTATCCACCCAGCTGGTACAGACCCTCCACCTGGTACAGACCCCTCCATCCACCCAGCTGGTACAGACCCCTCTATCCACCCACCTGCTACAGACCCCTCCATCCACCCAGCTGTTACAGACCCCTCTATCCACCCAGCTGGTACAGACCCCTCTATCCACCCAGCTGGTACAGACCCCTCTATCCACCCAGCTGGTACAGACCCCTCTATCCACCCCACCTGGTACAGACCCCTCTATCCACCCCACCTGGTACAGACCCCTCCATCCATCCCAGCTGGTACAGACCCCTCTATCCACCCAGCTGGTACAGACCCCTCTATCCACCCAGCTCGTACAGACCCCTCTATCCACCCAGCTGGTACAGACCCCTCTATCCACCCCACCTGGTACAGACCCCTCTATCCACCCCAGCTGGTACAGACCCCTCTATCCACCCCACCTGGTACAGACCCCTCTATCCACCCCACCTGGTACAGACCCCTCTATCCACCCCACCTGGTACAGACCCCTCTATCCACCCAGCTGGTACAGACCCCTCTATCCACCCAGCTGGTACAGACCCCTCTATCCACCCCACCTGGTACAGACCCCTCTATCCACCCAGCTGGTACAGACCCCTCTATCCACCCCAGCTGGTACAGACCCCTCTATCCACCCCACCTGGTACAGACCCCTCTATCCACCCAGCTGGTACAGACCCCTCTATCCACCCCAGCTGGTACAGACCCCTCTATCCACCCCACCTGGTACAGACCCCTCCATCCACCCAGCTGGTACAGTCCCCTCTATCCACCCCACCTGGTACAGACCCCTCCATCCACCCCACCTGGTACAGACCCCTCTATCCACCCCACCTGGTACAGACCCCTCTATCCACCCAGCTGGTACAGACCCCTCCATCCACCCAGCTGGTACAGACCCCTCTATCCACCCAGCTGGTACAGACCCCTCTATCCACCCCACCTGGTACAGACCCCTCTATCCACCCCACCTGGTACAGACCCCTATATCCACCCCAGCTGGTACAGACCCCTCTATCCACCCAGCTGGTACAGACCCCTCTATCCACCCCACCTGGTACAGACCCTCTATCCACCCCACCTGGTACAGACCCCTCTATCCACCCCACCTGGTACAGACCCCTCCATCCACCCAGCTGGTACAGACCCCTCTATCCAGCCCACCTGGTACAGACCCCTATATCCACCCCAGCTGGTACAGACCCCTCTATCCACCCAGCTGGTACAGACCCCTCTATCCACCCAGCTGGTACAGGCCCTCTATCCACCCCACCTGGTACAGACCCCTCTATCCACCCAGCTGGTACAGACCCCTCTATCCACCCAGCTGGTACAGACCCCTCTATCCACCCCACCTGGTACAGACCCCTCGATCCACCCCACCTGGTACAGACCCCTCTATCCACCCACCTGGTACAGACCCCTCTATCCACCCAGCTGGTACAGACCCCTCTATCCACCCCACCTGGTACAGACCCCTCCATCCACCCCACCTGGTACAGACCCCTCTATCCACCCCACCTGGTACAGACCTCTCCATCCACCCAGCTGGTACAGACCCCTCTATCCACCCCAGCTGGTACAGACACCTCTATCCACCCCACCTGGTACAGACCCCTCTATCCACCCAGCTGGTACAGACGCCTCTATCCACCCCAGCTGACACAGTCCCCTCTATCCACCCCACCTGGTACAGACCCCTCTATCCACCCCAGCTGGTACAGACCCCTCCACCTGGTACAGACCCCTCTATCCACCCCACCTGGTACAGACCCCTCCATCCACCCCACCTGGTACAGACCCCTCTATCCACCCCAGCTGGTAGAGACCCTCCACCTGGTACAGACCCCTCTATCCACCCCACCTGGTACAGACCCCTCTATCCACCCCACCTGGTACAGACCCCTCTATCCACCCCACCTGGTACAGACCCCTCTATCCACCCCAGCTGGTACAGACCCCTCCACCTGGTACAGACCCCTCTATCCACCCCACTTGGTACAGACCCCTCCATCAACCCCAGCTGGTACAGACCCCTCTATCCACCCCAGCTGGTACAGACCCCTCCATCCACCCCACCTGGTACAGACCCCTCCTCCTGGTACAGACCCCTCTATCCACCCCAGCTGGTACAGACCCCTCTATCCACCCCACCTGGTTCAGACCCCTCCATCTACCCCTGGTACAGACCCCTCTATCCACCCCAGCTGGTACAGACCCCTCTATCCACCCCACCTGGTACAGACCCCTCCACCTGGTACAGACCCCTCCATCTACCCCAGCTGGTACAGACCCCTCTATCCACCCCACCTGCTACAGACCCCTCCACCTGGTACAGACCCCTTCATCTACCCAGCTGGTACAGACCCCTCTATCCACCCCACCTGGTACAGACCCCTCCACCTGGTACAGACCCCTCCATCTACCCCACCTGGTACAGACCCCTCTATCCACCCCACCTGGTACAGACCCCTCCATCCACCCCACCTGGTACAGACCCCTCTATCCACCCCAGCTGGTACAGACCCCTCTATCCACCCAGCTGGTACAGACCCCTCCACCTGGTACAGACCCCTCTTTCCACCCCAGCTGGTACAGACCCCTCTATCCACTCCAGCTGGTACAGAGCCCTCCACCCACCCCAGCTGGTAAAGACCCGTCTATCCACCCCACCTGGTACAGACCCCCTCTATCCACCCCAGCTGGTACAGACACCTCTATCCACCCAGCTGGTACAGACCCCTCTATCCACCCCAGCTGGTACAGACCCCTCTATCCACCCACCTGGTACAGACCCCTCCACCTGGTACAGACCCTTCTATCCACCCCACCTGGTACAGACCCCTCTATCCACCCAGCTGGTACAGACCCCTCTATCCACCCCACCTGGTACAGACCCCTCTATCCACCCCACCTGGTACAGACCCCTCTATCCACCCAGCTTGTACAGACCCCTCTATCCACCCAGCTGGTACAGACCCCTCTATCCACCCCACCTGGTACAGACCCCTCCATCCACCCAGCTGGTACAGACCCCTCTATCCACCCCACCTGGTACAGACCCCTCCATCCACCCCACCTGGTACAGACCCCTCTATCCACCCCACCTGGTACAGACCCCTCCATCCACCCAGCTGGTACAGACCCCTCTATCCACCCACCTGCTACAGACCCCTCCATCCACCCAGCTGGTACAGACCCCTCCATCCACCCAGCTGGTACAGACCCCTCTATCCACCCAGCTGGTACAGACCCCTCTATCCACCCAGCTGGTACAGACCCCTCTATCCACCCAGCTGGTACAGACCCCTCTATCCACCCACCTGGTACAGACCCCTCTATCCACCCCACCTGGTACAGACCCCTCTATCCACCCACCTGGTACAGACCCCTCTATCCACCCCACCTGGTACAGACCCCTCTATCCACCCAGCTGGTACAGACCCCTCTATCCACCCCACCTGGTACAGACCCCTCTATCCACCCCACCTGGTACAGACCCCTCCATCCACCCCACCTGGTACAGACCCCTCCATCCACCCCACCTGGTACAGACCCCTCTATCCACCCCACCTGGTACAGACCCCTCCATCCACCCAGCTGGTACAGACCCCTCTATCCACCCACCTGCTACAGACCCCTCCATCCACCCAGCTGGTACAGACCCCTCCATCCACCCAGCTGTTACAGACCCCTCTATCCACCCAGCTGGTACAGACCCCTCTATCCACCCAGCTGGTACAGACCCCTCTATCCACCCAGCTGGTACAGACTCCTCTATCCACCCCACCTGGTACAGACCCCTCTATCCACCCCACCTGGTACAGACCCCTCCATCCATCCCAGCTGGTACAGACCCCTCTATCCACCCAGCTGGTACAGACCCCTCTATCCACCCCAGCTCGTACAGACCCCTCTATCCACCCAGCTGGTACAGACCCCTCTATCCACCCCACCTGGTACAGACCCCTCTATCCACCCCAGCTGGTACAGACCCCTCTATCCACCCCACCTGGTACAGACCCCTCTATCCACCCCACCTGGTACAGACCCCTCCATCGACCCCAGCTGGTACAGACCCCTCGCTCCACCCAGCTGGTACAGACCCCTCTATCCACCCCACCTGGTACAGACCCCTCCACCTGGTACAGACCCCTCCATCCACCCCACCTGGTACAGACCCCTCTATCCACCCCACCTGGTACAGACCCCTCTATCCACCCCAGCTTGTACAGACCCCTCTATCCACCCAGCTGGTACAGACCCTCCACCTGGTACAGACCCCTCTATCCACCCCAGCTGGTACAGACCCCTCTATCCACTCCAGCTGGTACAGAGATCTCTATCCACTCCAGCTGGAACAGACCCCTCTATCCACCTCACCTGGTACAGACCCCTCTATCCACCCCACCTGGTACAGACCCCTCTATCCACCCCACCTGGTACAGACCCCTCTATCCACCCCACCTGGTACAGACCCCTCTATCCACCCCAGTTGGTACAGAGCCCTCCACCCACCCCAGCTTGTAAAGACCCCTCTATCCACCCCACCTGGTACAGACCCCTCTATCCACCCCAGCTGGTACAGACCCCTTTATCCGCCCAGCTGGTACAGACCCCTCTAATCACCCCAGCTGGTACAGACCTCTCCACCTGGTACAGACCCCTCCATGCACCCAGCTGGTACAGACCCCGCTATCCACCCCAGCTGGTACAGACCCCTCCACCTGGTACAGACCCCTCCATCCACCCCACCTGGTACAGACCCCTCTATCCACCACAGCTGGTACAGACACCTCTATCCACCCAGCTGGTACAGACCCCTCTATCCACCCCACCTGGTACAGACCCCTCTATCCACCCACCTGGTACAGACCCCTCTATCCACCCCACCTGGTACAGACCCCTCTATCCACCCAGCTGGTACAGACCCCTCTATCCACCCCACCTGGTACAGACCCCTCTATCCACCCCACCTGGTACAGACCCCTCCATCCACCCCAGCTGGTACAGACCCCTCTATCCACCCAGCTGGTACAGACCCCTCTATCCACCCAGCTGGTACAGACCCCTCTATCCACCCCACCTGGTACAGACCCCTCTATCCACCCAGCTGGTACAGACCCCTCTATCCACCCAGCTGGTACAGACCCCTCTATCCACCCCACCTGGTACAGACCCCTCTATCCACCCCAGCTGGTACAGACCCCTCTATCCACCCCACCTGGTACAGACCCCTCTATCCACCCCACCTGGTACAGACCCCTCTATCCACCCCACCTGGTACAGACCCCTCCATCCACCCCAGCTGGTACAGACCCCTCGCTCCACCCAGCTGGTACAGACCCCTCTATCCACCCCACCTGGTACAGACCCCTCCACCTGGTACAGACCCCTCTATCCACCCCAGCTGGTACTGACCCCTCTATCCACTCCAGCTGGTACAGACCCCTCTATCCACTCCAGCTGGTAAAGACCCCTCTATCCACCCCAGTTGGTACAGAGCCCTCCACCCACCCCAGCTTGTAAAGACCCCTCTATCCACCCCAGCTAGTACAGACCCTTCTATCCACCCACCTGGTACAGACCCCTCTATCCACCCCACCTGGTACAGACCCCTCTATCCACCCCACCTGGTACAGACCCCTCCATCCACCCCAGCTGTTACAGACCCCTCTATCCACCCCACCTGTTACAGACCCCTACAGCTGTTGACCACGTTACATCACTAACTGAGACTAACATGGTGAGGTACTCGTCGCCTCAAACCACCTGAAGGATTTCTCACGGGGAACGGCTGTATTAAGGATCTACAGATACTATTAGTGTCTGTGTGTGAAGAAGCCAAGCGTGGGTCTGTTTTATAATATCCTAGATATACAGTACATGGTCCAGAGGATTATTCAGCATGTTCAACAGAGATTGTCCGTCCAGGAAAACATGATGTCAGACAGACAGCAGGTCTGTAGCCAGTAGACGTTCAGCAGAGACTCCACTTCTCCAGCTGTAAAGAGGGGCCTGCTGAAAATGTCCTCCCTCAGCATTACAGCATTACCGTCATCCCCACTGAACACACACACACACACACACACACACACACACACACACACACACACACACACACACACACACACACACACACACACACACACACACACACCGCTCGGATGACCTCATAGTCATACAATCCAGGAAGACATGGAGTCTGTGAACACACACGCACGCACGCACGCACGCACACCACACACACAACCACACACACACACACACACACACACACACACACACACACACACACACACACACACACACCGCTCAGATGACCTCATAGTCATACAATCCAGGAAGACATGGAGTCTGTGAACACACACGCACGCACGCACGCACGCACACCACCACACACACACACACACACACACACACACACACACACACACACACACACACACACACACACACACACACACACACCGCTCAGATGACCTCATAGTCATACAATCCAGGAAGACATGGAGTCTGTGAACACGCACGCACGCACGCACGCACACACACACACACACACACACACACACACACACACACACACACACACACACACACACACACACACACACACACACACACACACCGCTCAGATGACCTCATAGTCATACAATCCAGGAAGACATGGAGTCTGTGAATACACACACACACACACACACACACACGATAGAGCTCCAACAGCGGAGGCCTCTGCTAGGTGTCACAGGGAAACCAGCCCTGTCAGAATGGATGCTTCTCAAAATAGGGTTCATTGTGTGTGTGTGTGTGTGTGTGTGTGTGTGTGTGTGTGTGTGTGTGTGTGTGTGTGTGTGTGTGTGTGTGTGTGTGGACAGAGGAGGGGAGGGTAACAGACAGATTAGGTCAGACTTTCCATTTAAGTAAACGAGTGGCGCTCAAGAGACTATTTCTCTCACAAACCCGTTAATTTCTATAGTCACTCCTCTTGCAACAGAGCTTTGTCCCTGGCTCTACAGCAAATCACTAACCCCTTCAGAGAAGTGGCGACGGCCTGAGCATCAGAGAGAGAGAGAGGGTATATGAGGACAGCGAGAGTAGAAGAGAGAGAAGATTAAAGAGAGATAGACAGAGAGAGGGAGAGCTTTAACCTTGAATTAGTATCTAATAGGTCCTCCCAGGAGACAGCTCTACCATCTAACAGCTCTACCATCTACCAGCTCTACCATCTAACAGCTCCACCATCTGAACAGCTCTACCATCTAACAGGTCCTCCCTGGAGACAGCTCTACCATCTAACAGCTCTACCATCTAACAGGTCCTCCCTGGAGACAGCTCTACCATCTAACAGCTCTACCATCTAACAGGTCCTCCCTGGAGACAGCTCTACCATCTAACAGCTCTACCATCTAACAGGCCCACCCTGGAGACAGCTCTACCATCTAACAGCTCTACCATCTAACAGGTCCTCCCTGGAGACAGCTCTACCATCTACCAGCTCTACCATCTACCAGCTCTACCATCTAACAGCTCTACCATCTAACAGCTCTACCATCTAACAGGTCCACCCTGGAGACAGCTCTACCATCTAACAGCTCTACCATCTAACAGCTCTACCATCTAACAGGTCCACCCTGGAGACAGCTCTACCATCTAACAGCTCTACCATCTAACAGCTCTACCATCTAACAGCTCTACCATCAAACAGCTCTACCATCAAACAGCTCTACCATCAAACAGCTCTACCATCTAACAGGTCCACCCAGGAGACAGCTCTACCATCTAACAGGTCCTCCCAGGCGACAGCTCTACCATCTAACAGCTCTACCATCTAACAGCTCTACCATCTAACAGGTCCACCCAGGAGACATCTCTACCATCTAACAGGTCCTCCCAGGCGACAGCTCTACCATCTAACAGCTCTACCATCTAACAGCTCTACCATCTAACAGCACTACCATCTAAAAGCTCTACCATCTAACAACTCTACCATCTAACAGGTCCTCCCAGGAGACAGCTCTACCATCTAACAGCTCTACCATCTAACAGGTCCTCCCTGGAGACAGCTCTACCATCTAACAGGTCCTCCCTGGAGACAGCTCTACCATCTAACAGCTCTACCATCTAACAGGTCCTCCCTGGAGACAGCTCTACCATCTAACAGGTCCTCCCTGGAGACAGCTCTACCATCTAACAGTTCTACCATCTAACAGCTCTACCATCTAACAGGTCCACCCTGGAGACAGCTCTACCATCTAACAGCTCTACCATCTAACAGGCCCACCCTGCAGACAGCTCTACTATCTAACAGCTCTACCATCTAACAGGTCCTCCCTGGAGACAGCTCTACCATCTAACAGCTCTACCATCTACCAGCTCTACCATCTAACAGCTCTACCATCTAACAGCTCTACCATCTAACAGGTCCACCCTGGAGACAGCTCTACCATCTAACAGCTCTACCATCTAACAGCTCTACCATCTAAAAGCTCTACCATCTAACAGCTTTAACCATCTACCAGGTCTACCATCTAACAGCTCTACCATCTAACAGCTCTACCATCTAACAGCTCTACCATCTAACAGCTCCACCATCAAACAGCTCTACCATCTAACAGGTCCACCCGAGACAGCTCTACCATCTAACAGGTCCTCCCAGGAGACAGCTCTACCATCTACCAGCTCTACCATCTACCAGCTCTACCATCTACCAGCTCTACCATCTACCAGCTCTACCATCTACCAGCTCTACCATCTACCAGCTCTACCATCTAACAGCTCTACCATCTAACAGGTCCACCCAGGAGACAGCTCTACCATCTAACAGGTCCACCCTGGAGACAGCACTACCAGCTCTACCATCTAACAGCTCTACCATCTAACAGCTCTACCATCTACCAGCTTTACCATCTACCAGCTTTACCATCTACCAGCTTTACCATCTAACAGGTCTCCTGCAGCTCTACCATCTACCAGCTCTACCCTGGAGACAGCTCTACCATCTAACAGCTCTACCATCTAACAGCTCTACCATCTAACAGGTCCACCCAGGAGACAGCTCTACCATCTAACAGCTCTACCATCTAACAGGTCCACCCTGGAGACAGCTCTACCAGCTCTACCATCTAACAGCTCTACCATCTAACAGCTCTACCATCTACCAGCTCTACCATCTAACAGGTCCACCCTGGAGACAGCTCTACCGTCTAACAGGAGACAGTTCTACCATTTAACATCTCTACCATCTAACAGCTCTACCATCTAACAGCTCTATCGTCTACCAGGTCCACCCAAGAGACATTTTAAGAAAGTTGAAGCTCATTTACTGTATTTCTATCATTTAAAGAAGGAAAATATGACCCCAGCCATTATCACCTTGGTTGCTGTAGCTTCCTTCACCTCAGTCTGTCTACAAACACATAGCCTACAATTATCCACCACACGTTAACTCACATTAACTCAGCAACCGGGATTAAAATATATAATTTAATATGTACAGAATGATCGCAGAAAAAGTATTTTTAATTAACAAAAGGTTTACACATTTTGCCATGGGGTGGGGAAGACATTTTTTGCAGTAGCGCCTTGGGACCCAAAAGCATAATCAGTACTCTAAGTTCCCCTTGAGCTGGTCTGGAGCAATGAGGTAGTGACCCGGGGTACCGTACTAAACCACAAATGACCTCTGAATCCCGTCAGCATAATCGCAAAACGTTTAGTTGAGCGACCCACTATATTTGTCAAACGGCAGTAGGAAGCATCGATCACCATGTCACCAGAATAAGACCCTTTCTGGGAAAGGAGCATCAAGCTCGTCACCGTGCGCTTTCACCACCTTGTGTAGTTCATCATAACTTATTTCATCTGTCGCTTTATTAAACTGAATGCTTTCCCATGATTCCAAGTTTACTTCCATATGATTATTCTATCAATAGTTACGCATAAAGGCGCTTCCACCACCATTTCGCACATAATACAATTTTACCAAACACAAACCGATCTCACCATGTCAAACAAACAAATTATCTGTCGGCATTTATACAATTGTACCGAAACTTCCTGTTTCCGTCACAGCTATCGTTACTTTTTTGTTTTTATACGGTATGACTTTACTCGCATAAAAACTGTGGATGGAAACGTAGTTAATGACTGTAAAAAAAGAATGGACAAAGCCATCGATCAACGTGACACCATTCATTCCTATGTGAAGACTCAATAGCGCATTGAAGCCAAATTAAGTCAACTAAGATGGCATCTCATGAAGACATAACATGTGCAGTTTGAGCTACTCCAGGAAGTGGTGTTGCAGGCTAGCTCAGTGCTGCCCCCCTCTCAATGAGTAACTCAAGGTGAAGGCTGGCCGGGGTACTGCAGGCTAGCTCAGTGCTGCCCCCCTCTCAATGAGTAACTCAAGGTGAAGGCCGACCGGGGTACTGCAGGCTAGCTCAGTGCTGCCCCCTCTCAATGAGTAACTCAAGGTGAAGGCCGACCGGGGTACTGCAGGCTGCCATTAGCAACTAAATTATCCTCATAACTTCTTCTGTGTGCGATTTTAAAATGATCGGTTCAAGGACATACATCTGGTGTATTAGAAGCAAATATTTGTACCATGATTGACACCAAAAAAATTTTACACGAAGATTGAACACAAAGATGGCCATTTCCCCTTTCACTATATGTTTTCTGAACCTCCGTGGCTTCAATGAGAGGGGGCAGTGGTTCTCCCATTGTTTAGATAGACAGACTCATTTACCAATATAAAAATGTTTAACTGACGCGGGCTAACTGAGTGACTGTCAGTGACACATTTATTTATTCTACTTTTATTTATTTATTTTATTTTACTAGGCAAGTCAGTTAAGAACAAATTCTTATTTACAATGACGGTCTAGGAACAGTGGGTTAACTGCCTTGTTCAGGGGCAGAACAACAGATTTTTACCTTGTCAGCTCAGGGATTACTGGCCCAATGCTCTAACCTTTCGGTTACTGGCCCAATGCTCTAACCTTTCGGTTACTGGCCCAACGCTCTAACCACTAGGCTACCTGCCTAACAAGAGGAAGACTGACGATGCACAAACCATTTTAGAAATGACACCTTGTGTATTCTACTATTCTACCTAGCAACAGTAAGTTGAGATCCCGACTGATTACCGAGGTCTGGACTGTGCAGCTACGGCCCTGTGAGGTTAGTGTCCTAACTGTGTAGCTACGGCCCTGTGAGGAAGCGTCCTAACTGTGTAGCTACGGCCCTGTGAGGTTAGTGTCCTAACTGTGTAGCTACGGCCCTGTGAGGAAGCGTCCTAACTGTGGAGCTACGGCCTTGTGAGGAAGCATCCTAACTGTGTAGCTACGGCCCTGTGAGGAAGTGTCCTAACTGTGTAGCTACGGCCCTGTGAGGAAGTGTCCTAACTGTGTAGCTACGGCCCTGTGAGGTTAGTGTCCTAACTGTGTAGCTACGGCCCTGTGAGGAAGCGTCCTAACTGTGTAGCTACGGCTCTGTGAGGAAGTGTCCTAACTCTGTAGCTACGGCCCTGTGAGGTTAGTGTCCTAACTGTGTAGCTACGGCCCTGTGAGGAAGCGTCCTAACTATGTAGCGACGGCCCTGTGAGGAAGCGTCCTAACTGTGTAGCTACGGCCTTGTGAGGAAGTGTCCTAACTGTGTAGCTGCGGCCTTGTGAGGAAGTGTCCTAACTGTGTAGCTACGGCCCTGTGAGGAAGTGTCCTAACTGTGTGTGTGACAGTGTTGTGTATGTCCTCCTGACCATGTATCTTGACCATGTTTGTTTGTCTCTCCAGGTGTTGAACGAAGCGGTAGGGGCCATGATGTACCACACCATCACTCTGACCAGAGAGGACCTAGAGAAGTTCAAGGCTCTACGCATCATCATCCGCATCGGCAGCGGCTACGACAACATCGACATCAAGGCAGCCGGAGAGCTGGGTATGCACCGATATTCACTGAATTATGATCGGCAGGATGTAGTCATTTAGCAGACACTTTTATCCAAAGTTACTTTCGTTAACACATGCAGTGCATTCGGAAAGTAATCAGACCCCTTGATTTTTTTTTTCTCCCACATTTTGTTACGTTACAGCCTTATTCTAAAATGGATTAAATCAATGTTTGTCCTCATCACACACAATACCCCAATAATACCACAATACCCCAAATTTGAGCTAATGTATTACAAATAGAAAACAGAAATACCTTTATTTACACAAGTATTCAGACCCTTTGCTATGAGACTCGAAATTGAGCTCAGGTGCATCCTGTTTCCATTGATCATCCTTGAGATGTCAGAGCAAATACCAAGCCATGAGGTCAAAGGAATTGTCCGTAGAGCTCCGAGACAGGATTGTGTCGAGACACAGATCTGGGGAAGGGTACCAAAATATTTCTGCAGCATTGAAGGTTCCCAAGAACACAGTGGCCTCCATCATTCTTAAATGGAAGAAGTTTGGAACCACCAAGACTCTTCCTAGAGCTGGCCGCCCGGCCAAACTGAGCAATCGGGGGAGAAGGGCCTTGGTCAGGGAGGTGACCAAGAACCCGATGGTCACTCTGACAGAGCTCCAGAGTTTCTCTGTGGAAATGGGAGAACCTTCTAGAAGGACAACCATCTCTGCAGCACTCCACCAATCAGGTCTTTATAGTAGAGTGGCCAGACGGAAGCCACTCCTCAGTAAAAGGCACACGACAGCCTGCTTGGAGTTTGCCAAAAGGCACCTAAAGACTTTCAGACCATTTGATTCAAGATTCTCTGGTCTGATGAAACAAGGTTGAACTCTTTGGCCTGAATGCCAAGCGTCACGTCTGGAGGAAACCTGGCACCATCCCTACGGTGAAGCATGGTGGTGGCAGCATTATGCTATGGGGATATTTATCATCTGCAGGGACTGGGAGACAAGTCAGGATCTAGGGAAAGATGAAGTACAGAGAGATCCTTGATGAAAACCTGCTCCAGAGCACTCAGAACCCTCAGACTGGGGCAAAGGTTCACCTTCCAACAGGACAACGACCCTAAGCACACAGCCAAGACAACGCAGGAGTGGCTTCGGCACAAGTCTCTGAATGTCCTTGAGTGGCCCAGCCAGAACTCGGACTTGAACCCGATCGAACATCTCTGGAGCGACCTGAAAATAGCTATGCAGCAATGCTCCCCATCCAACTTGAGAGGATCTGCAGAGAAGACTGGGAGAAACTCCCCAAATACAGGTGTGCCAAGTTTGTAGCATCGTACCCAAGAAGACTCGAGGCTGTAATCACTGCCAAAGGTGCTTCAACAAAGTACTGAGTAAAAGGTCTGAATATTTATGTAAATGGAATTGGGTATGATATGGTATTGTATGGGGTATTGTATGGTATGGTATGGTATTATATGGGGTATGGTATTGTATGGGGTATTGTATGGTATTATATGGGGTATTGTATGGGGTATTGTATGGTATTATATGGGGTATTGTATGGTATTGTATGGGGTATTGTATGATATTATATGAGGTATTGTATGGGGTATTGTATGGTATTATATGGGGTATTGTATGGTATTGTATGGTATTATATGGGGTATTGTATGGTATGGTATTGTATGGGGTATGGTATGGTATTATATGGGGCATTGTATGGTATGGTATTGTATGGGGTATTGTATGGTATTTAGGCTGGGTTTATGTATAGCATGTGGACATCTGCTGATTGAAAAAGGGCTTTCTAAATACATGTGATTGGTTGATTGATGAATTGATTGAATGTATGGTGTATTGTGTGATATTGTATTGAATAGGTTATTGTATGGGATATTATATGGCGTATTGTATGAGGTATTGTATGGTATTAGATGGTGTATTATATGGGGTATTGTATGGTATTAGATGGTGTATTATATGGGGTATTGTGTGGTATTATATGGTGTATTATATGGGGTATTGTATGGTATTAGATGGTGTATTATATGGGGTATTGTATGGTATTAGATGGTGTATTATATGGGGTATTGTATGGTATTAGATGGTGTATTATATGGGGTATTGTGTGGTATTATATGGTGTGTTATATGGGGTATTGTATGGTATTAGATGGTGTATTATATGGGGTATTGTGTGGTATTATTATATGGGGTATCGTATGAGGTATTGTATGGTATTAGATGGTGTATTGTATGGTATTAGATGGTGTATTATGTGGGGTATTGTATGAGGTATTGTATGGTATTAGATGGTGTATTATATGGGGTATTGTATGGTATTAGATGGTGTGTTATATGGGGTATTGTATGGTATTAGATGGTGTGTTATATGGGGTATTGTGTGGTATTATTATATGAGGTATTGTATGGTATTAGATGGTGTATTGTGTGGTATTGTATTATATGAGGTATTGTATGGTATTAGATTGTGTATTATGTGGGGTATTGTGTGCTATTGTATTATATGGGGAATTGTATGGTATTAGATAGTGTATTTTGTGGGGTATTGTGTGGTATTGTATTACATGGTGTATTGTATGGTATTAGATGGTGTATTATGTGGGGTATTGTGTGGTATTATATGGGGTATTGTATGAGGTATTGTATGGTATTAGATGGTGTATTATATGGGGTATTGTATGGTATTAGATGGTGTATTATATGGGGTATTGTATGGTATTAGATGGTGTATTATGTGGTATTGTAATATATGGGGTATTGTATGGTATTATATGGTGTATTATATGGGGTATTGTGTTTTATTGTATTATATGGTGTTAAATGGTGTATTGTACACTGTATTGTATGGTGTATTATATGGTATTAGATGGTGTATTATATGAGGTATTGTGTTATATGATGTATTGTATGGTATTGTATTTTATGGTGTATTGGATGATATTGTACGGTATATATTATATGGGGTATTGTATTTTTAGTTTAGTTAATTAATTCGACCATTTTAAAAACCAAGCACACATAAACCTTGAAAAAGCCATGCATACGTATGATATATATTATATGGGTTATTGTATGGTATTGTATTATGTATGGTATTGTATTATATGGGGTATTGGGTGGTATTGTATTATATGGTATATATTATATGGGTTATTGTATGGTATTGTATTATATTGGGTATTGTATGGTGTTCTATTATATGGTGTATTGTATGGTATATATTATATGGTTATTGTATGGTATATATTATATGGGGTATTTCATGGTATTGTTTTATATGGGGTTTTGT